>NC_080848.1:47236208-47497192 GCF_030435755.1 Ochotona princeps | reverse complement strand
GGGGGGGAGGGGGAGGGGTCTCGGCTGCCCACGCCGGGAGGGACGCCATCCTGACGACTGCGACGGGGTGTCCTGAGCGGGCGGGCAGAGGGATGTGGAGTGCGGAGAGAAAGGCTAGCCTGCCCCCCACGTGCCCGCCCAGGGGACGAGTGTGGATATACACCATCAGCGCTGTTGTTGTGTGACAGTTCTGAAATGCTGTCGGTCCGGCCGATCTGTGGATGAGAAATCCCTTCCAATGTCCATTGGCTGGCATGGTCAACCTGAGAGTCTCCCATTTTGTCCAGATAGTTCCCGTTATCGTTTGGCTGGGGTTCTGTTCTTGATTCTCTGTATGGGACCAGACAGCCTCTGCAGGAACAATGGGCAGTGTTCACCATGGCCTGCGGTCCAGCACTCCATCCTCCACACCGAGGAAGACCAGTTCTCACAGGTGGAACATGTGCCCAGTCAAGGTCCTGTGCCCTGCCACATCCCCAACCCTGGGGCTCATGGACTTGGCACCGACCATGCAGGTGAGTTCGAGAACCTAGGCCAAGTGACCAGAGAGCCGTCATGCCAGACTCTCCATCCCTGGGGTCCACAGAACCCTGGGGTTCACGATGCAGATGGGCCCAAGGATCCAGGCCAGGCAACCAAACCAAGGACCTGCCAGAAGCCCACTCCTGGGCTTCATGGGCCTGGCACCCACCTCACCTGTGGGCCCGGCAACCTGTGCCCCAGAGCACTTCTGACCCCTGGGGCTCGCGGAGCTAGCACCCACCACACAGGCAGAGTCAAAGTCCCAGCCCAAATGACCCCACGGCCCACCGCAATGGCTACCCCCAGGGATCAGAAATCTGGCATCCACCGTGCAGGCGGGGCCAAATGTCCGGGGCCAGGCAACCTGGGCCCAGTGGAGCCCCTGCCTCTGAAGTTCACGGACACAGCACCCACTGTGCAGGCAGGCTCAAGGACCTGGGCCAGATCGCACAGGCCTTGTTGGATTCCCCACCTCCAGGGCTCACGGAGCCAGCACCCACCTTGCAGATGGACGGAAGTGTCCTGGCCGGCCAGTCAGGGCCATCGGACCCCCTCCACCCCCGTTGCTCATGGACACAGCACTCACAACCCCCATACTGACATGGCTCATCTCACCATGGCATCTACCAGGGGAGCTTCAGCCCGGTTTGGTCCAGCCCGCTCCCGGTTCGAGCTTATGTTGGTTGGTGCTATCACCCAGCTTTGCACAGTCAGATCACCATCCCGGTTCCAGTGTGAACTGGCCGGTTTTGGGGCCTGACCCAGCCCCTCCTGTACCCCATTCTGGCTCTCAATCTGCCAACGGATGTCACGAGCTGGCCCGCCTGGTCCGTGCACATCCAGACCTGACCCACGGCAACCTGGACTGGCTTGGACTGCTTCTTATCTTGGTCCTGGTGCCTACCTGCAGGGACTGCAGCCTGGCATGGGTGTATCACATACATACGTACGTGTGTGTGTGTGTGTGTGTGTGTGCGCAAATGTAAAAGATATATATATATATATATATATACACACATACATATATATATATATATTTTTTTTTTAATTGCAAAGACAGATTCACAGAGCATGAGAGGATGTCCCATCTGCTGTTTCACTCCCCAAGTGGCTTCAACGGTTAAAGCTGAGTGAATCTGAGGCCAGGAGCCAGGAGCTTCCATGTAGTCCCACCCAGATCCTGTTTCCCACAGTTTTGGCCTAACAACCACATGGTAACTGTTTTGCAGAATGAGTGGTATCTCCCACTGAGTAATGTTCTGCATGTGCAATTTTAAAGAAAGATTCATGGGATTATCTGGGTTTTTTTTCTTTTTTGAAGATTTATTTATTTTTATTGGTAAGGTAGATCTACAGGGAGGAGACACAGAGTAGAAGATCTTCCCTCTAATGGTTCACTCCCCAAGTGACTGCAACAGCTGGAGCTGAGACCATCCAAACCCAGGAGCCAGGAGCTTCCTCCGGATCTCCCACACGGGTGCAGGGTCCCAGTGCTGGAGCGTCCTCGACTACTTTCCCAGGCCACCAGCAGGGAGCTAGATGGGAAGCCGGGCAGCCGGGATCAGAACCGGCGCCCACATGGGAATCCGGCGCATTCAAGGCGAAGACTTCAGCCACTAGGCTATCACGCCGGGCCATATTTGTTTATTTTATGATGACTGAGGAAGAAATACAGAAAGGTCTTCCATCTACTGGTTGATTCCCAATAGTCAAGTCTGGGCTTCATCTCGGCCTCTCATGAAGGAGCTGAGTACATCGGTGGACAAGGGAGCTATTCGCAAGCCGGGAACACCTGGGCTCGTGTCAAACCTTGGAACACCAAGCAGCAGACCCAATTCCCTGGTGTCATCTGTCCTTTGTGCCTCCCCCCCGCTCTCCTGGTTAAAAGTAGCAGAAGAGGGCGCGGCATGGTGGCTTAGCGGCTAAAGTCCTCACCTTGAATACGCTGGCATCCCAAATGTGTGCCCACTGTCGTCCCGGCACCTCCACTTCCCATCCAGCTCCCTGCTTGTGGCCTGGGAAAGCAGTGGAGGCCGGCCCAAAGCCCTTGGGACCCTGCACCCGTGTGGGAGACCTGGCGGGAGTTCCTGGCTCCTGGCTGTGGATAGGTGCAGCACCGGCCACGTTGATCACTTGGGAAGTGAAAGATCTTCCTCTGTCTCTCCTGCTCTCTGTAGCTCTGCCTTTCCAATAAAATATAAGTAAATCTTGAAAAACAAACAGAAGAGAGCATCCCTGGCCTCAATACTATCTTCTCTGGTTGTTTTCCATGAGTCACAAGGAAGGAAGCAAAGCACACCACGGCTCCGCGTGAATGTCTTCTCCCTGTCCTAAGAACTGCTAGCTTCCCACAAGACAAGGATTGAATGAAAGCTTTGTATGACACTCGGCTCTTCCTGGGTGTAAGAGGCTGTGTTTCCTTCACCAAGGGCGTCGTCTTGAAAGTGTGGATGATGGGGCCCGGCGGCGTGGCCTAGCGGCTACAGCCCTCGCCTTGAACGCCCCGGGATCCCGTACGGCTGCCGGTTCTAATCCCGGCAGCTCCACTTCCCATCCAGCTCCCTGCTTGTGGCCTGGGAAAGCAGTCGAGGACGGCCCAATCCCACCCGCGTGGGAGACCCGGAGGAGGTTTCTGGTTCCCGGCATCGGACAGGCTCGCGCCGGCCCGTTGCGGCTCACTTGGGCAGTGAAACATCGGATGGAAGATCTTCCTCTCTGTCTCTCCTCCTCTCTGTATTTCTGGCTTTCCAATAATAAGAAATCTTAAAAAAAAAAAAAAAAGTGTGGATGATGGGCGCAATGCAGATGAATCCAATCGTTTCTCTGTTAAGCATCTTCTTGTAGGTTTGAGGAATCCCGGCACTGCCTCTTGGCTGTCTTCCCAGGCAATGCTATGAAGGAGCCGTGCATTTTTGGAGGGGGGTGTGGGGGAAACAGACAAACCCAGGGACCTGTCCTGTCTCTGAACAGGATATTGCTGACCCCCTAGACGCTGCTCAGAGCAGGAGGGCGGGGAACCCGTCTAGATACAGCTCCGTCTAATCTTAGCTATGCACAGAGCCCCCACACCGGGGCTGGCTAAAAGCACCCCTTCTCAGTAAGGGGCGACATCAGCGTGCTTGCTCTCATGGCTCTGGCTTCTCCAGGCAGGACAGAAAGGAGCTGGCTCCTGCTGCCAGCCCAGCCTCAGCACCCCCACCCGTGTTAACAGACCGCTTTCCCTTTCATTCTGGTTTGGGAAGCAACAGGTGCTGGGGGGTGAACAGGCCCTCCCACACGCTGCAGGGCCTCTAGTCTTTCTAAGCAGAAGGAAATGAGGGCTAGGCTGCCATGCCTGGCCATTTCTACACTGGTTTACCCTGTCCACCAGGATTCAGCCTTGACCAGGGGCTGGGAGGACCCCAAGGTCCCACCTGTGTGTGTGTGGGGGGGGGGGGGGCAAGCCTTTGTGGTGGGATAAAAGGCTAATAATGCCCCGACCAAGCCAGGTCCCCCACTTGGGACACAGCTGCCTGCTACCGCGCCTGTTCAGGCAGTGCAATGCGGGTCTAAGCAAGAAGTGAGGTCCCCATATCCACAGGGGTGACCCAGATGGAGTGCTGGGCTTTGGCCTGAGCCAGTGGCAGGCATGGTGGTCCTGGGGGAAGCGAAAGAGTGAATGGAAGACATCTTGGCGCAATCCCACTGTTGAAAGCAACTAGCAAGGTGTCAACTAGCAAGGTGTGCTAGCAAGTTTACATGACAAGCGTGGCTTGCTGGTGAGCGAAAAGCGCGTAGAAAAAGCAGCAGCAAGACAAGTGGCAGGAAGAGACGGTGGAGAAGCAAGACTGAGAAGGCAAAAGCCAACATGCAGAGAGCGGGAAAGCAAGGCCTGTTGTTGCAACCACAACTCTTTCCCCAAACGGGGTGCACCGTTCCTGGAGGTACTGCAATACCAGGTCGATGCGCGGAGTGGATGGAGCAAGCTCCTAGTCCAACTCCAGCGTCCAAAAATCCATTTAATATATTGTCCTCGGATAGAGGACGTATCAGATATTAAACTGATAAGAACAGATACTACACTTGATCTTAGCCAAAAGGCCGAGAAGCGATGCCCAAACAACCAACACGCGCACTCCACCCAAACACACCCTGCCCCTCACACTCACGCCCACCCCACGCCACACCCCGGACCCGCCGCCCCGCCCCGCCGGCCCACGCGCCTGCCGCGCCACCTCCTCCTGCTCCCCCTGCTCCTCCTCGGCCGCCGCCGCCCAAGCTCGTCTCCACTCGCGCGCGGCTCGGACGCGCTGCTGGGGGCGGGGCCCGAGCCCCGACATCTGCATGTCCCGCCCACCGCCGCCGTCGCCCCGCCCCGCCCCGAGCAGCCGGCTGGGTTCCCACGGGGGAGGGGGAGGGGGGCAGGGGGAGGGTCTCGGCTGCCCACGCCGGGAGGGACGCCATCCTGACGACTGCGACGGGGTGTCCTGAGCGGGCGGGCAGAGGGATGTGGAGTGCGGAGAGAAAGGCTAGCCTGCCCCCCACGTGCCCGCCCAGGGGACGAGTGTGGATATACACCATCAGCGCTGTTGTTGTGTGACAGTTCTGAAATGCTGTCGGTCCGGCCGATCTGTGGATGAGAAATCCCTTCCAATGTCCATTGGCTGGCATGGTCAACCTGAGAGTCTCCATTTTGTCCAGATAGTTCCCGTTATCGTTTGGCTGGGGTTCTGTTCTTGATTCTCTGTATGGGACCAGACAGCCTCTGCAGGAACAATGGGCAGTGTTCACCATGGCCTGCGGTCCAGCACTCCATCCTCCACACCGAGGAAGACCAGTTCTCACAGGTGGAACATGTGCCCAGTCAAGGTCCTGTGCCCTGCCACATCCCCAACCCTGGGGCTCATGGACTTGGCACCGACCATGCAGGTGAGTTCGAGAACCTAGGCCAAGTGACCAGAGAGCCGTCATGCCAGACTCTCCATCCCTGGGGTCCACAGAACCCTGGGGTTCACGATGCAGATGGGCCCAAGGATCCAGGCCAGGCAACCAAACCAAGGACCTGCCAGAAGCCCACTCCTGGGCTTCATGGGCCTGGCACCCACCTCACCTGTGGGCCCGGCAACCTGTGCCCCAGAGCACTTCTGACCCCTGGGGCTCGCGGAGCTAGCACCCACCACACAGGCAGAGTCAAAGTCCCAGCCCAAATGACCCCACGGCCCACCGCAATGGCTACCCCCAGGGATCAGAAATCTGGCATCCACCGTGCAGGCGGGGCCAAATGTCCGGGGCCAGGCAACCTGGGCCCAGTGGAGCCCCTGCCTCTGAAGTTCACGGACACAGCACCCACTGTGCAGGCAGGCTCAAGGACCTGGGCCAGATCGCACAGGCCTTGTTGGATTCCCCACCTCCAGGGCTCACGGAGCCAGCACCCACCTTGCAGATGGACGGAAGTGTCCTGGCCGGCCAGTCAGGGCCATCGGACCCCTCCACCCCCGTTGCTCATGGACACAGCACTCACAACCCCCATACTGACATGGCTCATCTCACCATGGCATCTACCAGGGGAGCTTCAGCCCGGTTTGGTCCAGCCCGCTCCCGGTTCGAGCTTATGTTGGTTGGTGCTATCACCCAGCTTTGCACAGTCAGATCACCATCCCGGTTCCAGTGTGAACTGGCCGGTTTTGGGGCCTGACCCAGCCCCTCCTGTACCCCATTCTGGCTCTCAATCTGCCAACGGATGTCACGAGCTGGCCCGCCTGGTCCGTGCACATCCAGACCTGACCCACGGCAACCTGGACTGGCTTGGACTGCTTCTTATCTTGGTCCTGGTGCCTACCTGCAGGGACTGCAGCCTGGCATGGGTGTATCACATACATACGTACGTGTGTGTGTGTGTGTGTGTGTGTGCGCAAATGTAAAAGATATATATATATATATATATACACACATACATATATATATATATTTTTTTTTTTAATTGCAAAGACAGATTCACAGAGCATGAGAGGATGTCCCATCTGCTGTTTCACTCCCCAAGTGGCTTCAACGGTTAAAGCTGAGTGAATCTGAGGCCAGGAGCCAGGAGCTTCCATGTAGTCCCACCCAGATCCTGTTTCCCACAGTTTTGGCCTAACAACCACATGGTAACTGTTTTGCAGAATGAGTGGTATCTCCCACTGAGTAATGTTCTGCATGTGCAATTTTAAAGAAAGATTCATGGGATTATCTGGGTTTTTTTCTTTTTTTGAAGATTTATTTATTTTTATTGGTAAGGTAGATCTACAGGGAGGAGACACAGAGTAGAAGATCTTCCCTCTAATGGTTCACTCCCCAAGTGACTGCAACAGCTGGAGCTGAGACCATCCAAACCCAGGAGCCAGGAGCTTCCTCCGGATCTCCCACACGGGTGCAGGGTCCCAGTGCTGGAGCGTCCTCGACTACTTTCCCAGGCCACCAGCAGGGAGCTAGATGGGAAGCCGGGCAGCCGGGATCAGAACCGGCGCCCACATGGGAATCCGGCGCATTCAAGGCGAAGACTTCAGCCACTAGGCTATCACGCCGGGCCATATTTGTTTATTTTATGATGACTGAGGAAGAAATACAGAAAGGTCTTCCATCTACTGGTTGATTCCCAATAGTCAAGTCTGGGCTTCATCTCGGCCTCTCATGAAGGAGCTGAGTACATCGGTGGACAAGGGAGCTATTCGCAAGCCGGGAACACCTGGGCTCGTGTCAAACCTTGGAACACCAAGCAGCAGACCCAATTCCCTGGTGTCATCTGTCCTTTGTGCCTCCCCCCGCTCTCCTGGTTAAAAGTAGCAGAAGAGGGCGCGGCATGGTGGCTTAGCGGCTAAAGTCCTCACCTTGAATACGCTGGCATCCCAAATGTGTGCCCACTGTCGTCCCGGCACCTCCACTTCCCATCCAGCTCCCTGCTTGTGGCCTGGGAAAGCAGTGGAGGCCGGCCCAAAGCCTTGGGACCCTGCACCCGTGTGGGAGACCTGGCGGGAGTTCCTGGCTCCTGGCTGTGGATAGGTGCAGCACCGGCCACGTTGATCACTTGGGAAGTGAAAGATCTTCCTCTGTCTCTCCTGCTCTCTGTAGCTCTGCCTTTCCAATAAAATATAAGTAAATCTTGAAAAACAAACAGAAGAGAGCATCCCTGGCCTCAATACTATCTTCTCTGGTTGTTTTCCATGAGTCACAAGGAAGGAAGCAAAGCACACCACGGCTCCGCGTGAATGTCTTCTCCCTGTCCTAAGAACTGCTAGCTTCCCACAAGACAAGGATTGAATGAAAGCTTTGTATGACACTCGGCTCTTCCTGGGTGTAAGAGGCTGTGTTTCCTTCACCAAGGGCGTCGTCTTGAAAGTGTGGATGATGGGGCCCGGCGGCGTGGCCTAGCGGCTACAGCCCTCGCCTTGAACGCCCCGGGATCCTGTACGGCTGCCGGTTCTAATCCCGGCAGCTCCACTTCCCATCCAGCTCCCTGCTTGTGGCCTGGGAAAGCAGTCGAGGACGGCCCAATCCCACCCGCGTGGGAGACCCGGAGGAGGTTTCTGGTTCCCGGCATCGGACAGGCTCGCGCCGGCCCGTTGCGGCTCACTTGGGCAGTGAAACATCGGATGGAAGATCTTCCTCTCTGTCTCTCCTCCTCTCTGTATTTCTGGCTTTCCAATAATAAGAAATCTTAAAAAAAAAAAAAAAGTGTGGATGATGGGCGCAATGCAGATGAATCCAATCGTTTCTCTGTTAAGCATCTTCTTGTAGGTTTGAGGAATCCCGGCACTGCCTCTTGGCTGTCTTCCCAGGCAATGCTATGAAGGAGCCGTGCATTTTTGGAGGGGGGTGTGGGGGAAACAGACAAACCCAGGGACCTGTCCTGTCTCTGAACAGGATATTGCTGACCCCCTAGACGCTGCTCAGAGCAGGAGGGCGGGGAACCCGTCTAGATACAGCTCCGTCTAATCTTAGCTATGCACAGAGCCCCCACACCGGGGCTGGCTAAAAGCACCCCTTCTCAGTAAGGGGCGACATCAGCGTGCTTGCTCTCATGGCTCTGGCTTCTCCAGGCAGGACAGAAAGGAGCTGGCTCCTGCTGCCAGCCCAGCCTCAGCACCCCCACCCGTGTTAACAGACCGCTTTCCCTTTCATTCTGGTTTGGGAAGCAACAGGTGCTGGGGGGTGAACAGGCCCTCCCACACGCTGCAGGGCCTCTAGTCTTTCTAAGCAGAAGGAAATGAGGGCTAGGCTGCCATGCCTGGCCATTTCTACACTGGTTTACCCTGTCCACCAGGATTCAGCCTTGACCAGGGGCTGGGAGGACCCCAAGGTCCCACCTGTGTGTGTGTGGGGGGGGGGGGGGGCAAGCCTTTGTGGTGGGATAAAAGGCTAATAATGCCCCGACCAAGCCAGGTCCCCCACTTGGGACACAGCTGCCTGCTACCGCGCCTGTTCAGGCAGTGCAATGCGGGTCTAAGCAAGAAGTGAGGTCCCCATATCCACAGGGGTGACCCAGATGGAGTGCTGGGCTTTGGCCTGAGCCAGTGGCAGGCATGGTGGTCCTGGGGGAAGCGAAAGAGTGAATGGAAGACATCTTGGCGCAATCCCACTGTTGAAAGCAACTAGCAAGGTGTCAACTAGCAAGGTGTGCTAGCAAGTTTACATGACAAGCGTGGCTTGCTGGTGAGCGAAAAGCGCGTAGGAAAAGCAGCAGCAAGACAAGTGGCAGGAAGAGACGGTGGAGAAGCAAGACTGAGAAGGCAAAAGCCAACATGCAGAGAGCGGGAAAGCAAGGCCTGTTGTTGCAACCACAACTCTTTCCCCAAACGGGGTGCACCGTTCCTGGAGGTACTGCAATACCAGGTCGATGCGCGGAGTGGATGGAGCAAGCTCCTAGTCCAACTCCAGCGTCCAAAAATCCATTTAATATATTGTCCTCGGATAGAGGACGTATCAGATATTAAACTGATAAGAACAGATACTACACTTGATCTTAGCCAAAAGGCCGAGAAGCGATGCCCAAACAACCAACACGCGCACTCCACCCAAACACACCCTGCCCCTCACACTCACGCCCACCCCACGCCACACCCCGGACCCGCCGCCCCGCCCCGCCGGCCCACGCGCCTGCCGCGCCACCTCCTCCTGCTCCCCCTGCTCCTCCTCGGCCGCCGCCGCCCAAGCTCGTCTCCACTCGCGCGCGGCTCGGACGCGCTGCTGGGGGCGGGGCCCGAGCCCCGACATCTGCATGTCCCGCCCACCGCCGCCGTCGCCCCGCCCCGCCCCGAGCAGCCGGCTGGGTTCCCACGGGGGAGGGGGAGGGGGGCAGGGGGAGGGTCTCGGCTGCCCACGCCGGGAGGGACGCCATCCTGACGACTGCGACGGGGTGTCCTGAGCGGGCGGGCAGAGGGATGTGGAGTGCGGAGAGAAAGGCTAGCCTGCCCCCCACGTGCCCGCCCAGGGGACGAGTGTGGATATACACCATCAGCGCTGTTGTTGTGTGACAGTTCTGAAATGCTGTCGGTCCGGCCGATCTGTGGATGAGAAATCCCTTCCAATGTCCATTGGCTGGCATGGTCAACCTGAGAGTCTCCATTTTGTCCAGATAGTTCCCGTTATCGTTTGGCTGGGGTTCTGTTCTTGATTCTCTGTATGGGACCAGACAGCCTCTGCAGGAACAATGGGCAGTGTTCACCATGGCCTGCGGTCCAGCACTCCATCCTCCACACCGAGGAAGACCAGTTCTCACAGGTGGAACATGTGCCCAGTCAAGGTCCTGTGCCCTGCCACATCCCCAACCCTGGGGCTCATGGACTTGGCACCGACCATGCAGGTGAGTTCGAGAACCTAGGCCAAGTGACCAGAGAGCCGTCATGCCAGACTCTCCATCCCTGGGGTCCACAGAACCCTGGGGTTCACGATGCAGATGGGCCCAAGGATCCAGGCCAGGCAACCAAACCAAGGACCTGCCAGAAGCCCACTCCTGGGCTTCATGGGCCTGGCACCCACCTCACCTGTGGGCCCGGCAACCTGTGCCCCAGAGCACTTCTGACCCCTGGGGCTCGCGGAGCTAGCACCCACCACACAGGCAGAGTCAAAGTCCCAGCCCAAATGACCCCACGGCCCACCGCAATGGCTACCCCCAGGGATCAGAAATCTGGCATCCACCGTGCAGGCGGGGCCAAATGTCCGGGGCCAGGCAACCTGGGCCCAGTGGAGCCCCTGCCTCTGAAGTTCACGGACACAGCACCCACTGTGCAGGCAGGCTCAAGGACCTGGGCCAGATCGCACAGGCCTTGTTGGATTCCCCACCTCCAGGGCTCACGGAGCCAGCACCCACCTTGCAGATGGACGGAAGTGTCCTGGCCGGCCAGTCAGGGCCATCGGACCCCTCCACCCCCGTTGCTCATGGACACAGCACTCACAACCCCCATACTGACATGGCTCATCTCACCATGGCATCTACCAGGGGAGCTTCAGCCCGGTTTGGTCCAGCCCGCTCCCGGTTCGAGCTTATGTTGGTTGGTGCTATCACCCAGCTTTGCACAGTCAGATCACCATCCCGGTTCCAGTGTGAACTGGCCGGTTTTGGGGCCTGACCCAGCCCCTCCTGTACCCCATTCTGGCTCTCAATCTGCCAACGGATGTCACGAGCTGGCCCGCCTGGTCCGTGCACATCCAGACCTGACCCACGGCAACCTGGACTGGCTTGGACTGCTTCTTATCTTGGTCCTGGTGCCTACCTGCAGGGACTGCAGCCTGGCATGGGTGTATCACATACATACGTACGTGTGTGTGTGTGTGTGTGTGTGTGCGCAAATGTAAAAGATATATATATATATATATATACACACATACATATATATATATATTTTTTTTTTTAATTGCAAAGACAGATTCACAGAGCATGAGAGGATGTCCCATCTGCTGTTTCACTCCCCAAGTGGCTTCAACGGTTAAAGCTGAGTGAATCTGAGGCCAGGAGCCAGGAGCTTCCATGTAGTCCCACCCAGATCCTGTTTCCCACAGTTTTGGCCTAACAACCACATGGTAACTGTTTTGCAGAATGAGTGGTATCTCCCACTGAGTAATGTTCTGCATGTGCAATTTTAAAGAAAGATTCATGGGATTATCTGGGTTTTTTTCTTTTTTTGAAGATTTATTTATTTTTATTGGTAAGGTAGATCTACAGGGAGGAGACACAGAGTAGAAGATCTTCCCTCTAATGGTTCACTCCCCAAGTGACTGCAACAGCTGGAGCTGAGACCATCCAAACCCAGGAGCCAGGAGCTTCCTCCGGATCTCCCACACGGGTGCAGGGTCCCAGTGCTGGAGCGTCCTCGACTACTTTCCCAGGCCACCAGCAGGGAGCTAGATGGGAAGCCGGGCAGCCGGGATCAGAACCGGCGCCCACATGGGAATCCGGCGCATTCAAGGCGAAGACTTCAGCCACTAGGCTATCACGCCGGGCCATATTTGTTTATTTTATGATGACTGAGGAAGAAATACAGAAAGGTCTTCCATCTACTGGTTGATTCCCAATAGTCAAGTCTGGGCTTCATCTCGGCCTCTCATGAAGGAGCTGAGTACATCGGTGGACAAGGGAGCTATTCGCAAGCCGGGAACACCTGGGCTCGTGTCAAACCTTGGAACACCAAGCAGCAGACCCAATTCCCTGGTGTCATCTGTCCTTTGTGCCTCCCCCCGCTCTCCTGGTTAAAAGTAGCAGAAGAGGGCGCGGCATGGTGGCTTAGCGGCTAAAGTCCTCACCTTGAATACGCTGGCATCCCAAATGTGTGCCCACTGTCGTCCCGGCACCTCCACTTCCCATCCAGCTCCCTGCTTGTGGCCTGGGAAAGCAGTGGAGGCCGGCCCAAAGCCTTGGGACCCTGCACCCGTGTGGGAGACCTGGCGGGAGTTCCTGGCTCCTGGCTGTGGATAGGTGCAGCACCGGCCACGTTGATCACTTGGGAAGTGAAAGATCTTCCTCTGTCTCTCCTGCTCTCTGTAGCTCTGCCTTTCCAATAAAATATAAGTAAATCTTGAAAAACAAACAGAAGAGAGCATCCCTGGCCTCAATACTATCTTCTCTGGTTGTTTTCCATGAGTCACAAGGAAGGAAGCAAAGCACACCACGGCTCCGCGTGAATGTCTTCTCCCTGTCCTAAGAACTGCTAGCTTCCCACAAGACAAGGATTGAATGAAAGCTTTGTATGACACTCGGCTCTTCCTGGGTGTAAGAGGCTGTGTTTCCTTCACCAAGGGCGTCGTCTTGAAAGTGTGGATGATGGGGCCCGGCGGCGTGGCCTAGCGGCTACAGCCCTCGCCTTGAACGCCCCGGGATCCCGTACGGCTGCCGGTTCTAATCCCGGCAGCTCCACTTCCCATCCAGCTCCCTGCTTGTGGCCTGGGAAAGCAGTCGAGGACGGCCCAATCCCACCCGCGTGGGAGACCCGGAGGAGGTTTCTGGTTCCCGGCATCGGACAGGCTCGCGCCGGCCCGTTGCGGCTCACTTGGGCAGTGAAACATCGGATGGAAGATCTTCCTCTCTGTCTCTCCTCCTCTCTGTATTTCTGGCTTTCCAATAATAAGAAATCTTAAAAAAAAAAAAAAAAGTGTGGATGATGGGCGCAATGCAGATGAATCCAATCGTTTCTCTGTTAAGCATCTTCTTGTAGGTTTGAGGAATCCCGGCACTGCCTCTTGGCTGTCTTCCCAGGCAATGCTATGAAGGAGCCGTGCATTTTTGGAGGGGGGTGTGGGGGAAACAGACAAACCCAGGGACCTGTCCTGTCTCTGAACAGGATATTGCTGACCCCCTAGACGCTGCTCAGAGCAGGAGGGCGGGGAACCCGTCTAGATACAGCTCCGTCTAATCTTAGCTATGCACAGAGCCCCCACACCGGGGCTGGCTAAAAGCACCCCTTCTCAGTAAGGGGCGACATCAGCGTGCTTGCTCTCATGGCTCTGGCTTCTCCAGGCAGGACAGAAAGGAGCTGGCTCCTGCTGCCAGCCCAGCCTCAGCACCCCCACCCGTGTTAACAGACCGCTTTCCCTTTCATTCTGGTTTGGGAAGCAACAGGTGCTGGGGGGTGAACAGGCCCTCCCACACGCTGCAGGGCCTCTAGTCTTTCTAAGCAGAAGGAAATGAGGGCTAGGCTGCCATGCCTGGCCATTTCTACACTGGTTTACCCTGTCCACCAGGATTCAGCCTTGACCAGGGGCTGGGAGGACCCCAAGGTCCCACCTGTGTGTGTGTGGGGGGGGGGGGGGCAAGCCTTTGTGGTGGGATAAAAGGCTAATAATGCCCCGACCAAGCCAGGTCCCCCACTTGGGACACAGCTGCCTGCTACCGCGCCTGTTCAGGCAGTGCAATGCGGGTCTAAGCAAGAAGTGAGGTCCCCATATCCACAGGGGTGACCCAGATGGAGTGCTGGGCTTTGGCCTGAGCCAGTGGCAGGCATGGTGGTCCTGGGGGAAGCGAAAGAGTGAATGGAAGACATCTTGGCGCAATCCCACTGTTGAAAGCAACTAGCAAGGTGTCAACTAGCAAGGTGTGCTAGCAAGTTTACATGACAAGCGTGGCTTGCTGGTGAGCGAAAAGCGCGTAGGAAAAGCAGCAGCAAGACAAGTGGCAGGAAGAGACGGTGGAGAAGCAAGACTGAGAAGGCAAAAGCCAACATGCAGAGAGCGGGAAAGCAAGGCCTGTTGTTGCAACCACAACTCTTTCCCCAAACGGGGTGCACCGTTCCTGGAGGTACTGCAATACCAGGTCGATGCGCGGAGTGGATGGAGCAAGCTCCTAGTCCAACTCCAGCGTCCAAAAATCCATTTAATATATTGTCCTCGGATAGAGGACGTATCAGATATTAAACTGATAAGAACAGATACTACACTTGATCTTAGCCAAAAGGCCGAGAAGCGATGCCCAAACAACCAACACGCGCACTCCACCCAAACACACCCTGCCCCTCACACTCACGCCCACCCCACGCCACACCCCGGACCCGCCGCCCCGCCCCGCCGGCCCACGCGCCTGCCGCGCCACCTCCTCCTGCTCCCCCTGCTCCTCCTCGGCCGCCGCCGCCCAAGCTCGTCTCCACTCGCGCGCGGCTCGGACGCGCTGCTGGGGGCGGGGCCCGAGCCCCGACATCTGCATGTCCCGCCCACCGCCGCCGTCGCCCCGCCCCGCCCCGAGCAGCCGGCTGGGTTCCCACGGGGGAGGGGGAGGGGGGCAGGGGGAGGGTCTCGGCTGCCCACGCCGGGAGGGACGCCATCCTGACGACTGCGACGGGGTGTCCTGAGCGGGCGGGCAGAGGGATGTGGAGTGCGGAGAGAAAGGCTAGCCTGCCCCCCACGTGCCCGCCCAGGGGACGAGTGTGGATATACACCATCAGCGCTGTTGTTGTGTGACAGTTCTGAAATGCTGTCGGTCCGGCCGATCTGTGGATGAGAAATCCCTTCCAATGTCCATTGGCTGGCATGGTCAACCTGAGAGTCTCCATTTTGTCCAGATAGTTCCCGTTATCGTTTGGCTGGGGTTCTGTTCTTGATTCTCTGTATGGGACCAGACAGCCTCTGCAGGAACAATGGGCAGTGTTCACCATGGCCTGCGGTCCAGCACTCCATCCTCCACACCGAGGAAGACCAGTTCTCACAGGTGGAACATGTGCCCAGTCAAGGTCCTGTGCCCTGCCACATCCCCAACCCTGGGGCTCATGGACTTGGCACCGACCATGCAGGTGAGTTCGAGAACCTAGGCCAAGTGACCAGAGAGCCGTCATGCCAGACTCTCCATCCCTGGGGTCCACAGAACCCTGGGGTTCACGATGCAGATGGGCCCAAGGATCCAGGCCAGGCAACCAAACCAAGGACCTGCCAGAAGCCCACTCCTGGGCTTCATGGGCCTGGCACCCACCTCACCTGTGGGCCCGGCAACCTGTGCCCCAGAGCACTTCTGACCCCTGGGGCTCGCGGAGCTAGCACCCACCACACAGGCAGAGTCAAAGTCCCAGCCCAAATGACCCCACGGCCCACCGCAATGGCTACCCCCAGGGATCAGAAATCTGGCATCCACCGTGCAGGCGGGGCCAAATGTCCGGGGCCAGGCAACCTGGGCCCAGTGGAGCCCCTGCCTCTGAAGTTCACGGACACAGCACCCACTGTGCAGGCAGGCTCAAGGACCTGGGCCAGATCGCACAGGCCTTGTTGGATTCCCCACCTCCAGGGCTCACGGAGCCAGCACCCACCTTGCAGATGGACGGAAGTGTCCTGGCCGGCCAGTCAGGGCCATCGGACCCCTCCACCCCCGTTGCTCATGGACACAGCACTCACAACCCCCATACTGACATGGCTCATCTCACCATGGCATCTACCAGGGGAGCTTCAGCCCGGTTTGGTCCAGCCCGCTCCCGGTTCGAGCTTATGTTGGTTGGTGCTATCACCCAGCTTTGCACAGTCAGATCACCATCCCGGTTCCAGTGTGAACTGGCCGGTTTTGGGGCCTGACCCAGCCCCTCCTGTACCCCATTCTGGCTCTCAATCTGCCAACGGATGTCACGAGCTGGCCCGCCTGGTCCGTGCACATCCAGACCTGACCCACGGCAACCTGGACTGGCTTGGACTGCTTCTTATCTTGGTCCTGGTGCCTACCTGCAGGGACTGCAGCCTGGCATGGGTGTATCACATACATACGTACGTGTGTGTGTGTGTGTGTGTGTGTGCGCAAATGTAAAAGATATATATATATATATATATACACACATACATATATATATATATTTTTTTTTTTAATTGCAAAGACAGATTCACAGAGCATGAGAGGATGTCCCATCTGCTGTTTCACTCCCCAAGTGGCTTCAACGGTTAAAGCTGAGTGAATCTGAGGCCAGGAGCCAGGAGCTTCCATGTAGTCCCACCCAGATCCTGTTTCCCACAGTTTTGGCCTAACAACCACATGGTAACTGTTTTGCAGAATGAGTGGTATCTCCCACTGAGTAATGTTCTGCATGTGCAATTTTAAAGAAAGATTCATGGGATTATCTGGGTTTTTTTCTTTTTTTGAAGATTTATTTATTTTTATTGGTAAGGTAGATCTACAGGGAGGAGACACAGAGTAGAAGATCTTCCCTCTAATGGTTCACTCCCCAAGTGACTGCAACAGCTGGAGCTGAGACCATCCAAACCCAGGAGCCAGGAGCTTCCTCCGGATCTCCCACACGGGTGCAGGGTCCCAGTGCTGGAGCGTCCTCGACTACTTTCCCAGGCCACCAGCAGGGAGCTAGATGGGAAGCCGGGCAGCCGGGATCAGAACCGGCGCCCACATGGGAATCCGGCGCATTCAAGGCGAAGACTTCAGCCACTAGGCTATCACGCCGGGCCATATTTGTTTATTTTATGATGACTGAGGAAGAAATACAGAAAGGTCTTCCATCTACTGGTTGATTCCCAATAGTCAAGTCTGGGCTTCATCTCGGCCTCTCATGAAGGAGCTGAGTACATCGGTGGACAAGGGAGCTATTCGCAAGCCGGGAACACCTGGGCTCGTGTCAAACCTTGGAACACCAAGCAGCAGACCCAATTCCCTGGTGTCATCTGTCCTTTGTGCCTCCCCCCGCTCTCCTGGTTAAAAGTAGCAGAAGAGGGCGCGGCATGGTGGCTTAGCGGCTAAAGTCCTCACCTTGAATACGCTGGCATCCCAAATGTGTGCCCACTGTCGTCCCGGCACCTCCACTTCCCATCCAGCTCCCTGCTTGTGGCCTGGGAAAGCAGTGGAGGCCGGCCCAAAGCCTTGGGACCCTGCACCCGTGTGGGAGACCTGGCGGGAGTTCCTGGCTCCTGGCTGTGGATAGGTGCAGCACCGGCCACGTTGATCACTTGGGAAGTGAAAGATCTTCCTCTGTCTCTCCTGCTCTCTGTAGCTCTGCCTTTCCAATAAAATATAAGTAAATCTTGAAAAACAAACAGAAGAGAGCATCCCTGGCCTCAATACTATCTTCTCTGGTTGTTTTCCATGAGTCACAAGGAAGGAAGCAAAGCACACCACGGCTCCGCGTGAATGTCTTCTCCCTGTCCTAAGAACTGCTAGCTTCCCACAAGACAAGGATTGAATGAAAGCTTTGTATGACACTCGGCTCTTCCTGGGTGTAAGAGGCTGTGTTTCCTTCACCAAGGGCGTCGTCTTGAAAGTGTGGATGATGGGGCCCGGCGGCGTGGCCTAGCGGCTACAGCCCTCGCCTTGAACGCCCCGGGATCCCGTACGGCTGCCGGTTCTAATCCCGGCAGCTCCACTTCCCATCCAGCTCCCTGCTTGTGGCCTGGGAAAGCAGTCGAGGACGGCCCAATCCCACCCGCGTGGGAGACCCGGAGGAGGTTTCTGGTTCCCGGCATCGGACAGGCTCGCGCCGGCCCGTTGCGGCTCACTTGGGCAGTGAAACATCGGATGGAAGATCTTCCTCTCTGTCTCTCCTCCTCTCTGTATTTCTGGCTTTCCAATAATAAGAAATCTTAAAAAAAAAAAAAAAAGTGTGGATGATGGGCGCAATGCAGATGAATCCAATCGTTTCTCTGTTAAGCATCTTCTTGTAGGTTTGAGGAATCCCGGCACTGCCTCTTGGCTGTCTTCCCAGGCAATGCTATGAAGGAGCCGTGCATTTTTGGAGGGGGGTGTGGGGGAAACAGACAAACCCAGGGACCTGTCCTGTCTCTGAACAGGATATTGCTGACCCCCTAGACGCTGCTCAGAGCAGGAGGGCGGGGAACCCGTCTAGATACAGCTCCGTCTAATCTTAGCTATGCACAGAGCCCCCACACCGGGGCTGGCTAAAAGCACCCCTTCTCAGTAAGGGGCGACATCAGCGTGCTTGCTCTCATGGCTCTGGCTTCTCCAGGCAGGACAGAAAGGAGCTGGCTCCTGCTGCCAGCCCAGCCTCAGCACCCCCACCCGTGTTAACAGACCGCTTTCCCTTTCATTCTGGTTTGGGAAGCAACAGGTGCTGGGGGGTGAACAGGCCCTCCCACACGCTGCAGGGCCTCTAGTCTTTCTAAGCAGAAGGAAATGAGGGCTAGGCTGCCATGCCTGGCCATTTCTACACTGGTTTACCCTGTCCACCAGGATTCAGCCTTGACCAGGGGCTGGGAGGACCCCAAGGTCCCACCTGTGTGTGTGGGGGGGGGGGGGGGGGGCAAGCCTTTGTGGTGGGATAAAAGGCTAATAATGCCCCGACCAAGCCAGGTCCCCCACTTGGGACACAGCTGCCTGCTACCGCGCCTGTTCAGGCAGTGCAATGCGGGTCTAAGCAAGAAGTGAGGTCCCCATATCCACAGGGGTGACCCAGATGGAGTGCTGGGCTTTGGCCTGAGCCAGTGGCAGGCATGGTGGTCCTGGGGGAAGCGAAAGAGTGAATGGAAGACATCTTGGCGCAATCCCACTGTTGAAAGCAACTAGCAAGGTGTCAACTAGCAAGGTGTGCTAGCAAGTTTACATGACAAGCGTGGCTTGCTGGTGAGCGAAAAGCGCGTAGGAAAAGCAGCAGCAAGACAAGTGGCAGGAAGAGACGGTGGAGAAGCAAGACTGAGAAGGCAAAAGCCAACATGCAGAGAGCGGGAAAGCAAGGCCTGTTGTTGCAACCACAACTCTTTCCCCAAACGGGGTGCACCGTTCCTGGAGGTACTGCAATACGAGGTCGATGCGCGGAGTGGATGGAGCAAGCTCCTAGTCCAACTCCAGCGTCCAAAAATCCATTTAATATATTGTCCTCGGATAGAGGACGTATCAGATATTAAACTGATAAGAACAGATACTACACTTGATCTTAGCCAAAAGGCCGAGAAGCGATGCCCAAACAACCAACACGCGCACTCCACCCAAACACACCCTGCCCCTCACACTCACGCCCACCCCACGCCACACCCCGGACCCGCCGCCCCGCCCCGCCGGCCCACGCGCCTGCCGCGCCACCTCCTCCTGCTCCCCCTGCTCCTCCTCGGCCGCCGCCGCCCAAGCTCGTCTCCACTCGCGCGCGGCTCGGACGCGCTGCTGGGGGCGGGGCCCGAGCCCCGACATCTGCATGTCCCGCCCACCGCCGCCGTCGCCCCGCCCCGCCCCGAGCAGCCGGCTGGGTTCCCACGGGGGAGGGGGAGGGGGGCAGGGGGAGGGTCTCGGCTGCCCACGCCGGGAGGGACGCCATCCTGACGACTGCGACGGGGTGTCCTGAGCGGGCGGGCAGAGGGATGTGGAGTGCGGAGAGAAAGGCTAGCCTGCCCCCCACGTGCCCGCCCAGGGGACGAGTGTGGATATACACCATCAGCGCTGTTGTTGTGTGACAGTTCTGAAATGCTGTCGGTCCGGCCGATCTGTGGATGAGAAATCCCTTCCAATGTCCATTGGCTGGCATGGTCAACCTGAGAGTCTCCATTTTGTCCAGATAGTTCCCGTTATCGTTTGGCTGGGGTTCTGTTCTTGATTCTCTGTATGGGACCAGACAGCCTCTGCAGGAACAATGGGCAGTGTTCACCATGGCCTGCGGTCCAGCACTCCATCCTCCACACCGAGGAAGACCAGTTCTCACAGGTGGAACATGTGCCCAGTCAAGGTCCTGTGCCCTGCCACATCCCCAACCCTGGGGCTCATGGACTTGGCACCGACCATGCAGGTGAGTTCGAGAACCTAGGCCAAGTGACCAGAGAGCCGTCATGCCAGACTCTCCATCCCTGGGGTCCACAGAACCCTGGGGTTCACGATGCAGATGGGCCCAAGGATCCAGGCCAGGCAACCAAACCAAGGACCTGCCAGAAGCCCACTCCTGGGCTTCATGGGCCTGGCACCCACCTCACCTGTGGGCCCGGCAACCTGTGCCCCAGAGCACTTCTGACCCCTGGGGCTCGCGGAGCTAGCACCCACCACACAGGCAGAGTCAAAGTCCCAGCCCAAATGACCCCACGGCCCACCGCAATGGCTACCCCCAGGGATCAGAAATCTGGCATCCACCGTGCAGGCGGGGCCAAATGTCCGGGGCCAGGCAACCTGGGCCCAGTGGAGCCCCTGCCTCTGAAGTTCACGGACACAGCACCCACTGTGCAGGCAGGCTCAAGGACCTGGGCCAGATCGCACAGGCCTTGTTGGATTCCCCACCTCCAGGGCTCACGGAGCCAGCACCCACCTTGCAGATGGACGGAAGTGTCCTGGCCGGCCAGTCAGGGCCATGTGCAATTTTAAAGAAAGATTCATGGGATTATCTGGGTTTTTTTCTTTTTTTGAAGATTTATTTATTTTTATTGGTAAGGTAGATCTACAGGGAGGAGACACAGAGTAGAAGATCTTCCCTCTAATGGTTCACTCCCCAAGTGACTGCAACAGCTGGAGCTGAGACCATCCAAACCCAGGAGCCAGGAGCTTCCTCCGGATCTCCCACACGGGTGCAGGGTCCCAGTGCTGGAGCGTCCTCGACTACTTTCCCAGGCCACCAGCAGGGAGCTAGATGGGAAGCCGGGCAGCCGGGATCAGAACCGGCGCCCACATGGGAATCCGGCGCATTCAAGGCGAAGACTTCAGCCACTAGGCTATCACGCCGGGCCATATTTGTTTATTTTATGATGACTGAGGAAGAAATACAGAAAGGTCTTCCATCTACTGGTTGATTCCCAATAGTCAAGTCTGGGCTTCATCTCGGCCTCTCATGAAGGAGCTGAGTACATCGGTGGACAAGGGAGCTATTCGCAAGCCGGGAACACCTGGGCTCGTGTCAAACCTTGGAACACCAAGCAGCAGACCCAATTCCCTGGTGTCATCTGTCCTTTGTGCCTCCCCCCGCTCTCCTGGTTAAAAGTAGCAGAAGAGGGCGCGGCATGGTGGCTTAGCGGCTAAAGTCCTCACCTTGAATACGCTGGCATCCCAAATGTGTGCCCACTGTCGTCCCGGCACCTCCACTTCCCATCCAGCTCCCTGCTTGTGGCCTGGGAAAGCAGTGGAGGCCGGCCCAAAGCCTTGGGACCCTGCACCCGTGTGGGAGACCTGGCGGGAGTTCCTGGCTCCTGGCTGTGGATAGGTGCAGCACCGGCCACGTTGATCACTTGGGAAGTGAAAGATCTTCCTCTGTCTCTCCTGCTCTCTGTAGCTCTGCCTTTCCAATAAAATATAAGTAAATCTTGAAAAACAAACAGAAGAGAGCATCCCTGGCCTCAATACTATCTTCTCTGGTTGTTTTCCATGAGTCACAAGGAAGGAAGCAAAGCACACCACGGCTCCGCGTGAATGTCTTCTCCCTGTCCTAAGAACTGCTAGCTTCCCACAAGACAAGGATTGAATGAAAGCTTTGTATGACACTCGGCTCTTCCTGGGTGTAAGAGGCTGTGTTTCCTTCACCAAGGGCGTCGTCTTGAAAGTGTGGATGATGGGGCCCGGCGGCGTGGCCTAGCGGCTACAGCCCTCGCCTTGAACGCCCCGGGATCCCGTACGGCTGCCGGTTCTAATCCCGGCAGCTCCACTTCCCATCCAGCTCCCTGCTTGTGGCCTGGGAAAGCAGTCGAGGACGGCCCAATCCCACCCGCGTGGGAGACCCGGAGGAGGTTTCTGGTTCCCGGCATCGGACAGGCTCGCGCCGGCCCGTTGCGGCTCACTTGGGCAGTGAAACATCGGATGGAAGATCTTCCTCTCTGTCTCTCCTCCTCTCTGTATTTCTGGCTTTCCAATAATAAGAAATCTTAAAAAAAAAAAAAAAAGTGTGGATGATGGGCGCAATGCAGATGAATCCAATCGTTTCTCTGTTAAGCATCTTCTTGTAGGTTTGAGGAATCCCGGCACTGCCTCTTGGCTGTCTTCCCAGGCAATGCTATGAAGGAGCCGTGCATTTTTGGAGGGGGGTGTGGGGGAAACAGACAAACCCAGGGACCTGTCCTGTCTCTGAACAGGATATTGCTGACCCCCTAGACGCTGCTCAGAGCAGGAGGGCGGGGAACCCGTCTAGATACAGCTCCGTCTAATCTTAGCTATGCACAGAGCCCCCACACCGGGGCTGGCTAAAAGCACCCCTTCTCAGTAAGGGGCGACATCAGCGTGCTTGCTCTCATGGCTCTGGCTTCTCCAGGCAGGACAGAAAGGAGCTGGCTCCTGCTGCCAGCCCAGCCTCAGCACCCCCACCCGTGTTAACAGACCGCTTTCCCTTTCATTCTGGTTTGGGAAGCAACAGGTGCTGGGGGGTGAACAGGCCCTCCCACACGCTGCAGGGCCTCTAGTCTTTCTAAGCAGAAGGAAATGAGGGCTAGGCTGCCATGCCTGGCCATTTCTACACTGGTTTACCCTGTCCACCAGGATTCAGCCTTGACCAGGGGCTGGGAGGACCCCAAGGTCCCACCTGTGTGTGTGGGGGGGGGGGGGGGGGGGCAAGCCTTTGTGGTGGGATAAAAGGCTAATAATGCCCCGACCAAGCCAGGTCCCCCACTTGGGACACAGCTGCCTGCTACCGCGCCTGTTCAGGCAGTGCAATGCGGGTCTAAGCAAGAAGTGAGGTCCCCATATCCACAGGGGTGACCCAGATGGAGTGCTGGGCTTTGGCCTGAGCCAGTGGCAGGCATGGTGGTCCTGGGGGAAGCGAAAGAGTGAATGGAAGACATCTTGGCGCAATCCCACTGTTGAAAGCAACTAGCAAGGTGTCAACTAGCAAGGTGTGCTAGCAAGTTTACATGACAAGCGTGGCTTGCTGGTGAGCGAAAAGCGCGTAGGAAAAGCAGCAGCAAGACAAGTGGCAGGAAGAGACGGTGGAGAAGCAAGACTGAGAAGGCAAAAGCCAACATGCAGAGAGCGGGAAAGCAAGGCCTGTTGTTGCAACCACAACTCTTTCCCCAAACGGGGTGCACCGTTCCTGGAGGTACTGCAATACGAGGTCGATGCGCGGAGTGGATGGAGCAAGCTCCTAGTCCAACTCCAGCGTCCAAAAATCCATTTAATATATTGTCCTCGGATAGAGGACGTATCAGATATTAAACTGATAAGAACAGATACTACACTTGATCTTAGCCAAAAGGCCGAGAAGCGATGCCCAAACAACCAACACGCGCACTCCACCCAA
Source organism: Ochotona princeps (assembly GCF_030435755.1). Lineage (NCBI taxonomy): Eukaryota > Metazoa > Chordata > Mammalia > Lagomorpha > Ochotonidae > Ochotona > Ochotona princeps. Next base: position 47,473,622 of record NC_080848.1, on the reverse strand, counting down.
ACACACCCTGCCCCTCACACTCACGCCCACCCCACGCCACACCCCGGACCCGCCGCCCCGCCCCGCCGGCCCACGCGCCTGCCGCGCCACCTCCTCCTGCTCCCCCTGCTCCTCCTCGGCCGCCGCCGCCCAAGCTCGTCTCCACTCGCGCGCGGCTCGGACGCGCTGCTGGGGGCGGGGCCCGAGCCCCGACATCTGCATGTCCCGCCCACCGCCGCCGTCGCCCCGCCCCGCCCCGAGCAGCCGGCTGGGTTCCCACGGGGGAGGGGGAGGGGGGCAGGGGGAGGGTCTCGGCTGCCCACGCCGGGAGGGACGCCATCCTGACGACTGCGACGGGGTGTCCTGAGCGGGCGGGCAGAGGGATGTGGAGTGCGGAGAGAAAGGCTAGCCTGCCCCCCACGTGCCCGCCCAGGGGACGAGTGTGGATATACACCATCAGCGCTGTTGTTGTGTGACAGTTCTGAAATGCTGTCGGTCCGGCCGATCTGTGGATGAGAAATCCCTTCCAATGTCCATTGGCTGGCATGGTCAACCTGAGAGTCTCCATTTTGTCCAGATAGTTCCCGTTATCGTTTGGCTGGGGTTCTGTTCTTGATTCTCTGTATGGGACCAGACAGCCTCTGCAGGAACAATGGGCAGTGTTCACCATGGCCTGCGGTCCAGCACTCCATCCTCCACACCGAGGAAGACCAGTTCTCACAGGTGGAACATGTGCCCAGTCAAGGTCCTGTGCCCTGCCACATCCCCAACCCTGGGGCTCATGGACTTGGCACCGACCATGCAGGTGAGTTCGAGAACCTAGGCCAAGTGACCAGAGAGCCGTCATGCCAGACTCTCCATCCCTGGGGTCCACAGAACCCTGGGGTTCACGATGCAGATGGGCCCAAGGATCCAGGCCAGGCAACCAAACCAAGGACCTGCCAGAAGCCCACTCCTGGGCTTCATGGGCCTGGCACCCACCTCACCTGTGGGCCCGGCAACCTGTGCCCCAGAGCACTTCTGACCCCTGGGGCTCGCGGAGCTAGCACCCACCACACAGGCAGAGTCAAAGTCCCAGCCCAAATGACCCCACGGCCCACCGCAATGGCTACCCCCAGGGATCAGAAATCTGGCATCCACCGTGCAGGCGGGGCCAAATGTCCGGGGCCAGGCAACCTGGGCCCAGTGGAGCCCCTGCCTCTGAAGTTCACGGACACAGCACCCACTGTGCAGGCAGGCTCAAGGACCTGGGCCAGATCGCACAGGCCTTGTTGGATTCCCCACCTCCAGGGCTCACGGAGCCAGCACCCACCTTGCAGATGGACGGAAGTGTCCTGGCCGGCCAGTCAGGGCCATGTGCAATTTTAAAGAAAGATTCATGGGATTATCTGGGTTTTTTTCTTTTTTTGAAGATTTATTTATTTTTATTGGTAAGGTAGATCTACAGGGAGGAGACACAGAGTAGAAGATCTTCCCTCTAATGGTTCACTCCCCAAGTGACTGCAACAGCTGGAGCTGAGACCATCCAAACCCAGGAGCCAGGAGCTTCCTCCGGATCTCCCACACGGGTGCAGGGTCCCAGTGCTGGAGCGTCCTCGACTACTTTCCCAGGCCACCAGCAGGGAGCTAGATGGGAAGCCGGGCAGCCGGGATCAGAACCGGCGCCCACATGGGAATCCGGCGCATTCAAGGCGAAGACTTCAGCCACTAGGCTATCACGCCGGGCCATATTTGTTTATTTTATGATGACTGAGGAAGAAATACAGAAAGGTCTTCCATCTACTGGTTGATTCCCAATAGTCAAGTCTGGGCTTCATCTCGGCCTCTCATGAAGGAGCTGAGTACATCGGTGGACAAGGGAGCTATTCGCAAGCCGGGAACACCTGGGCTCGTGTCAAACCTTGGAACACCAAGCAGCAGACCCAATTCCCTGGTGTCATCTGTCCTTTGTGCCTCCCCCCGCTCTCCTGGTTAAAAGTAGCAGAAGAGGGCGCGGCATGGTGGCTTAGCGGCTAAAGTCCTCACCTTGAATACGCTGGCATCCCAAATGTGTGCCCACTGTCGTCCCGGCACCTCCACTTCCCATCCAGCTCCCTGCTTGTGGCCTGGGAAAGCAGTGGAGGCCGGCCCAAAGCCTTGGGACCCTGCACCCGTGTGGGAGACCTGGCGGGAGTTCCTGGCTCCTGGCTGTGGATAGGTGCAGCACCGGCCACGTTAATCACTTGGGAAGTGAAAGATCTTCCTCTGTCTCTCCTGCTCTCTGTAGCTCTGCCTTTCCAATAAAATATAAGTAAATCTTGAAAAACAAACAGAAGAGAGCATCCCTGGCCTCAATACTATCTTCTCTGGTTGTTTTCCATGAGTCACAAGGAAGGAAGCAAAGCACACCACGGCTCCGCGTGAATGTCTTCTCCCTGTCCTAAGAACTGCTAGCTTCCCACAAGACAAGGATTGAATGAAAGCTTTGTATGACACTCGGCTCTTCCTGGGTGTAAGAGGCTGTGTTTCCTTCACCAAGGGCGTCGTCTTGAAAGTGTGGATGATGGGGCCCGGCGGCGTGGCCTAGCGGCTACAGCCCTCGCCTTGAACGCCCCGGGATCCCGTACGGCTGCCGGTTCTAATCCCGGCAGCTCCACTTCCCATCCAGCTCCCTGCTTGTGGCCTGGGAAAGCAGTCGAGGACGGCCCAATCCCACCCGCGTGGGAGACCCGGAGGAGGTTTCTGGTTCCCGGCATCGGACAGGCTCGCGCCGGCCCGTTGCGGCTCACTTGGGCAGTGAAACATCGGATGGAAGATCTTCCTCTCTGTCTCTCCTCCTCTCTGTATTTCTGGCTTTCCAATAATAAGAAATCTTAAAAAAAAAAAAAAAGTGTGGATGATGGGCGCAATGCAGATGAATCCAATCGTTTCTCTGTTAAGCATCTTCTTGTAGGTTTGAGGAATCCCGGCACTGCCTCTTGGCTGTCTTCCCAGGCAATGCTATGAAGGAGCCGTGCATTTTTGGAGGGGGGTGTGGGGGAAACAGACAAACCCAGGGACCTGTCCTGTCTCTGAACAGGATATTGCTGACCCCTTAGACGCTGCTCAGAGCAGGAGGGCGGGGAACCCGTCTAGATACAGCTCCGTCTAATCTTAGCTATGCACAGAGCCCCCACACCGGGGCTGGCTAAAAGCACCCCTTCTCAGTAAGGGGCGACATCAGCGTGCTTGCTCTCATGGCTCTGGCTTCTCCAGGCAGGACAGAAAGGAGCTGGCTCCTGCTGCCAGCCCAGCCTCAGCACCCCCACCCGTGTTAACAGACCGCTTTCCCTTTCATTCTGGTTTGGGAAGCAACAGGTGCTGGGGGGTGAACAGGCCCTCCCACACGCTGCAGGGCCTCTAGTCTTTCTAAGCAGAAGGAAATGAGGGCTAGGCTGCCATGCCTGGCCATTTCTACACTGGTTTACCCTGTCCACCAGGATTCAGCCTTGACCAGGGGCTGGGAGGACCCCAAGGTCCCACCTGTGTGTGTGTGTGGGGGGGGGGCAAGCCTTTGTGGTGGGATAAAAGGCTAATAATGCCCCGACCAAGCCAGGTCCCCCACTTGGGACACAGCTGCCTGCTACCGCGCCTGTTCAGGCAGTGCAATGCGGGTCTAAGCAAGAAGTGAGGTCCCCATATCCACAGGGGTGACCCAGATGGAGTGCTGGGCTTTGGCCTGAGCCAGTGGCAGGCATGGTGGTCCTGGGGGAAGCGAAAGAGTGAATGGAAGACATCTTGGCGCAATCCCACTGTTGAAAGCAACTAGCAAGGTGTCAACTAGCAAGGTGTGCTAGCAAGTTTACATGACAAGCGTGGCTTGCTGGTGAGCGAAAAGCGCGTAGGAAAAGCAGCAGCAAGACAAGTGGCAGGAAGAGACGGTGGAGAAGCAAGACTGAGAAGGTAAAAGCCAACATGCAGAGAGCGGGAAAGCAAGGCCTGTTGTTGCAACCACAACTCTTTCCCCAAACGGGGTGCACCGTTCCTGGAGGTACTGCAATACCAGGTCGATGCGCGGAGTGGATGGAGCAAGCTCCTAGTCCAACTCCAGCGTCCAAAAATCCATTTAATATATTGTCCTCGGATAGAGGACGTATCAGATATTAAACTGATAAGAACAGATACTACACTTGATCTTAGCCAAAAGGCCGAGAAGCGATGCCCAAACAACCAACACGCGCACTCCACCCAAACACACCCTGCCCCTCACACTCACGCCCACCCCACGCCACACCCCGGACCCGCCGCCCCGCCCCGCCGGCCCACGCGCCTGCCGCGCCACCTCCTCCTGCTCCCCCTGCTCCTCCTCGGCCGCCGCCGCCCAAGCTCGTCTCCACTCGCGCGCGGCTCGGACGCGCTGCTGGGGGCGGGGCCCGAGCCCCGACATCTGCATGTCCCGCCCACCGCCGCCGTCGCCCCGCCCCGCCCCGCCCAGCCCCGCCCCGAGCAGCCGGCTGGGTTCCCACGGGGGAGGGGGAGGGGGGGAGGGGGAGGGTCTCGGCTGCCCACGCCGGGAGGGACGCCATCCTGACGACTGCGACGGGGTGTCCTGAGCGGGCGGGCAGAGGGATGTGGAGTGCGGAGAGAAAGGCTAGCCTGCCCCCCACGTGCCCGCCCAGGGGACGAGTGTGGATATACACCATCAGCGCTGTTGTTGTGTGACAGTTCTGAAATGCTGTCGGTCCGGCCGATCTGTGGATGAGAAATCCCTTCCAATGTCCATTGGCTGGCATGGTCAACCTGAGAGTCTCCATTTTGTCCAGATAGTTCCCGTTATCGTTTGGCTGGGGTTCTGTTCTTGATTCTCTGTATGGGACCAGACAGCCTCTGCAGGAACAATGGGCAGTGTTCACCATGGCCTGCGGTCCAGCACTCCATCCTCCACACCGAGGAAGACCAGTTCTCACAGGTGGAACATGTGCCCAGTCAAGGTCCTGTGCCCTGCCACATCCCCAACCCTGGGGCTCATGGACTTGGCACCGACCATGCAGGTGAGTTCGAGAACCTAGGCCAAGTGACCAGAGAGCCGTCATGCCAGACTCTCCATCCCTGGGGTCCACAGAACCCTGGGGTTCACGATGCAGATGGGCCCAAGGATCCAGGCCAGGCAACCAAACCAAGGACCTGCCAGAAGCCCACTCCTGGGCTTCATGGGCCTGGCACCCACCTCACCTGTGGGCCCGGCAACCTGTGCCCCAGAGCACTTCTGACCCCTGGGGCTCGCGGAGCTAGCACCCACCACACAGGCAGAGTCAAAGTCCCAGCCCAAATGACCCCACGGCCCACCGCAATGGCTACCCCCAGGGATCAGAAATCTGGCATCCACCGTGCAGGCGGGGCCAAATGTCCGGGGCCAGGCAACCTGGGCCCAGTGGAGCCCCTGCCTCTGAAGTTCACGGACACAGCACCCACTGTGCAGGCAGGCTCAAGGACCTGGGCCAGATCGCACAGGCCTTGTTGGATTCCCCACCTCCAGGGCTCACGGAGCCAGCACCCACCTTGCAGATGGACGGAAGTGTCCTGGCCGGCCAGTCAGGGCCATCGGACCCCTCCACCCCCGTTGCTCATGGACACAGCACTCACAACCCCCATACTGACATGGCTCATCTCACCATGGCATCTACCAGGGGAGCTTCAGCCCGGTTTGGTCCAGCCCGCTCCCGGTTCGAGCTTATGTTGGTTGGTGCTATCACCCAGCTTTGCACAGTCAGATCACCATCCCGGTTCCAGTGTGAACTGGCCGGTTTTGGGGCCTGACCCAGCCCCTCCTGTACCCCATTCTGGCTCTCAATCTGCCAACGGATGTCACGAGCTGGCCCGCCTGGTCCGTGCACATCCAGACCTGACCCACGGCAACCTGGACTGGCTTGGACTGCTTCTTATCTTGGTCCTGGTGCCTACCTGCAGGGACTGCAGCCTGGCATGGGTGTATCACATACATACGTACGTGTGTGTGTGTGTGTGTGTGTGTGTGCGCAAATGTAAAAGATATATATATATATATATATACACACATACATATATATATATTTTTTTTTTTTTAATTGCAAAGACAGATTCACAGAGCATGAGAGGATGTCCCATCTGCTGTTTCACTCCCCAAGTGGCTTCAACGGTTAAAGCTGAGTGAATCTGAGGCCAGGAGCCAGGAGCTTCCATGTAGTCCCACCCAGATCCTGTTTCCCACAGTTTTGGCCTAACAACCACATGGTAACTGTTTTGCAGAATGAGTGGTATCTCCCACTGAGTAATGTTCTGCATGTGCAATTTTAAAGAAAGATTCATGGGATTATCTGGGTTTTTTTCTTTTTTTGAAGATTTATTTATTTTTATTGGTAAGGTAGATCTACAGGGAGGAGACACAGAGTAGAAGATCTTCCCTCTAATGGTTCACTCCCCAAGTGACTGCAACAGCTGGAGCTGAGACCATCCAAACCCAGGAGCCAGGAGCTTCCTCCGGATCTCCCACACGGGTGCAGGGTCCCAGTGCTGGAGCGTCCTCGACTACTTTCCCAGGCCACCAGCAGGGAGCTAGATGGGAAGCCGGGCAGCCGGGATCAGAACCGGCGCCCACATGGGAATCCGGCGCATTCAAGGCGAAGACTTCAGCCACTAGGCTATCACGCCGGGCCATATTTGTTTATTTTATGATGACTGAGGAAGAAATACAGAAAGGTCTTCCATCTACTGGTTGATTCCCAATAGTCAAGTCTGGGCTTCATCTCGGCCTCTCATGAAGGAGCTGAGTACATCGGTGGACAAGGGAGCTATTCGCAAGCCGGGAACACCTGGGCTCGTGTCAAACCTTGGAACACCAAGCAGCAGACCCAATTCCCTGGTGTCATCTGTCCTTTGTGCCTCCCCCCGCTCTCCTGGTTAAAAGTAGCAGAAGAGGGCGCGGCATGGTGGCTTAGCGGCTAAAGTCCTCACCTTGAATACGCTGGCATCCCAAATGTGTGCCCACTGTCGTCCCGGCACCTCCACTTCCCATCCAGCTCCCTGCTTGTGGCCTGGGAAAGCAGTGGAGGCCGGCCCAAAGCCTTGGGACCCTGCACCCGTGTGGGAGACCTGGCGGGAGTTCCTGGCTCCTGGCTGTGGATAGGTGCAGCACCGGCCACGTTGATCACTTGGGAAGTGAAAGATCTTCCTCTGTCTCTCCTGCTCTCTGTAGCTCTGCCTTTCCAATAAAATATAAGTAAATCTTGAAAAACAAACAGAAGAGAGCATCCCTGGCCTCAATACTATCTTCTCTGGTTGTTTTCCATGAGTCACAAGGAAGGAAGCAAAGCACACCACGGCTCCGCGTGAATGTCTTCTCCCTGTCCTAAGAACTGCTAGCTTCCCACAAGACAAGGATTGAATGAAAGCTTTGTATGACACTCGGCTCTTCCTGGGTGTAAGAGGCTGTGTTTCCTTCACCAAGGGCGTCGTCTTGAAAGTGTGGATGATGGGGCCCGGCGGCGTGGCCTAGCGGCTACAGCCCTCGCCTTGAACGCCCCGGGATCCCGTACGGCTGCCGGTTCTAATCCCGGCAGCTCCACTTCCCATCCAGCTCCCTGCTTGTGGCCTGGGAAAGCAGTCGAGGACGGCCCAATCCCACCCGCGTGGGAGACCCGGAGGAGGTTTCTGGTTCCCGGCATCGGACAGGCTCGCGCCGGCCCGTTGCGGCTCACTTGGGCAGTGAAACATCGGATGGAAGATCTTCCTCTCTGTCTCTCCTCCTCTCTGTATTTCTGGCTTTCCAATAATAAGAAATCTTAAAAAAAAAAAAAAAAGTGTGGATGATGGGCGCAATGCAGATGAATCCAATCGTTTCTCTGTTAAGCATCTTCTTGTAGGTTTGAGGAATCCCGGCACTGCCTCTTGGCTGTCTTCCCAGGCAATGCTATGAAGGAGCCGTGCATTTTTGGAGGGGGGTGTGGGGGAAACAGACAAACCCAGGGACCTGTCCTGTCTCTGAACAGGATATTGCTGACCCCCTAGACGCTGCTCAGAGCAGGAGGGCGGGGAACCCGTCTAGATACAGCTCCGTCTAATCTTAGCTATGCACAGAGCCCCCACACCGGGGCTGGCTAAAAGCACCCCTTCTCAGTAAGGGGCGACATCAGCGTGCTTGCTCTCATGGCTCTGGCTTCTCCAGGCAGGACAGAAAGGAGCTGGCTCCTGCTGCCAGCCCAGCCTCAGCACCCCCACCCGTGTTAACAGACCGCTTTCCCTTTCATTCTGGTTTGGGAAGCAACAGGTGCTGGGGGGTGAACAGGCCCTCCCACACGCTGCAGGGCCTCTAGTCTTTCTAAGCAGAAGGAAATGAGGGCTAGGCTGCAACGCCTGGCCATTTCTACACTGGTTTACCCTGTCCACCAGGATTCAGCCTTGACCAGGGGCTGGGAGGACCCCAAGGTCCCACCTGTGTGTGTGTGTGTGGGGGGGGGGCAAGCCTTTGTGGTGGGATAAAAGGCTAATAATGCCCCGACCAAGCCAGGTCCCCCACTTGGGACACAGCTGCCTGCTACCGCGCCTGTTCAGGCAGTGCAATGCGGGTCTAAGCAAGAAGTGAGGTCCCCATATCCACAGGGGTGACCCAGATGGAGTGCTGGGCTTTGGCCTGAGCCAGTGGCAGGCATGGTGGTCCTGGGGGAAGCGAAAGAGTGAATGGAAGACATCTTGGCGCAATCCCACTGTTGAAAGCAACTAGCAAGGTGTCAACTAGCAAGGTGTGCTAGCAAGTTTACATGACAAGCGTGGCTTGCTGGTGAGCGAAAAGCGCGTAGGAAAAGCAGCAGCAAGACAAGTGGCAGGAAGAGACGGTGGAGAAGCAAGACTGAGAAGGTAAAAGCCAACATGCAGAGAGCGGGAAAGCAAGGCCTGTTGTTGCAACCACAACTCTTTCCCCAAACGGGGTGCACCGTTCCTGGAGGTACTGCAATACCAGGTCGATGCGCGGAGTGGATGGAGCAAGCTCCTAGTCCAACTCCAGCGTCCAAAAATCCATTTAATATATTGTCCTCGGATAGAGGACGTATCAGATATTAAACTGATAAGAACAGATACTACACTTGATCTTAGCCAAAAGGCCGAGAAGCGATGCCCAAACAACCAACACGCGCACTCCACCCAAACACACCCTGCCCCTCACACTCACGCCCACCCCACGCCACACCCCGGACCCGCCGCCCCGCCCCGCCGGCCCACGCGCCTGCCGCGCCACCTCCTCCTGCTCCCCCTGCTCCTCCTCGGCCGCCGCCGCCCAAGCTCGTCTCCACTCGCGCGCGGCTCGGACGCGCTGCTGGGGGCGGGGCCCGAGCCCCGACATCTGCATGTCCCGCCCACCGCCGCCGTCGCCCCGCCCCGCCCCGCCCAGCCCCGCCCCGAGCAGCCGGCTGGGTTCCCACGGGGTCGGGGGAGGGGGGGAGGGGGAGGGTCTCGGCTGCCCACGCCGGGAGGGACGCCATCCTGACGACTGCGACGGGGTGTCCTGAGCGGGCGGGCAGAGGGATGTGGAGTGCGGAGAGAAAGGCTAGCCTGCCCCCCACGTGCCCGCCCAGGGGACGAGTGTGGATATACACCATCAGCGCTGTTGTTGTGTGACAGTTCTGAAATGCTGTCGGTCCGGCCGATCTGTGGATGAGAAATCCCTTCCAATGTCCATTGGCTGGCATGGTCAACCTGAGAGTCTCCATTTTGTCCAGATAGTTCCCGTTATCGTTTGGCTGGGGTTCTGTTCTTGATTCTCTGTATGGGACCAGACAGCCTCTGCAGGAACAATGGGCAGTGTTCACCATGGCCTGCGGTCCAGCACTCCATCCTCCACACCGAGGAAGACCAGTTCTCACAGGTGGAACATGTGCCCAGTCAAGGTCCTGTGCCCTGCCACATCCCCAACCCTGGGGCTCATGGACTTGGCACCGACCATGCAGGTGAGTTCGAGAACCTAGGCCAAGTGACCAGAGAGCCGTCATGCCAGACTCTCCATCCCTGGGGTCCACAGAACCCTGGGGTTCACGATGCAGATGGGCCCAAGGATCCAGGCCAGGCAACCAAACCAAGGACCTGCCAGAAGCCCACTCCTGGGCTTCATGGGCCTGGCACCCACCTCACCTGTGGGCCCGGCAACCTGTGCCCCAGAGCACTTCTGACCCCTGGGGCTCGCGGAGCTAGCACCCACCACACAGGCAGAGTCAAAGTCCCAGCCCAAATGACCCCACGGCCCACCGCAATGGCTACCCCCAGGGATCAGAAATCTGGCATCCACCGTGCAGGCGGGGCCAAATGTCCGGGGCCAGGCAACCTGGGCCCAGTGGAGCCCCTGCCTCTGAAGTTCACGGACACAGCACCCACTGTGCAGGCAGGCTCAAGGACCTGGGCCAGATCGCACAGGCCTTGTTGGATTCCCCACCTCCAGGGCTCACGGAGCCAGCACCCACCTTGCAGATGGACGGAAGTGTCCTGGCCGGCCAGTCAGGGCCATCGGACCCCTCCACCCCCGTTGCTCATGGACACAGCACTCACAACCCCCATACTGACATGGCTCATCTCACCATGGCATCTACCAGGGGAGCTTCAGCCCGGTTTGGTCCAGCCCGCTCCCGGTTCGAGCTTATGTTGGTTGGTGCTATCACCCAGCTTTGCACAGTCAGATCACCATCCCGGTTCCAGTGTGAACTGGCCGGTTTTGGGGCCTGACCCAGCCCCTCCTGTACCCCATTCTGGCTCTCAATCTGCCAACGGATGTCACGAGCTGGCCCGCCTGGTCCGTGCACATCCAGACCTGACCCACGGCAACCTGGACTGGCTTGGACTGCTTCTTATCTTGGTCCTGGTGCCTACCTGCAGGGACTGCAGCCTGGCATGGGTGTATCACATACATACGTACGTGTGTGTGTGTGTGTGTGTGTGTGCGCAAATGTAAAAGATATATATATATATATATATACACACATACATATATATATATATATTTTTTTTTTAATTGCAAAGACAGATTCACAGAGCATGAGAGGATGTCCCATCTGCTGTTTCACTCCCCAAGTGGCTTCAACGGTTAAAGCTGAGTGAATCTGAGGCCAGGAGCCAGGAGCTTCCATGTAGTCCCACCCAGATCCTGTTTCCCACAGTTTTGGCCTAACAACCACATGGTAACTGTTTTGCAGAATGAGTGGTATCTCCCACTGAGTAATGTTCTGCATGTGCAATTTTAAAGAAAGATTCATGGGATTATCTGGGTTTTTTTCTTTTTTTGAAGATTTATTTATTTTTATTGGTAAGGTAGATCTACAGGGAGGAGACACAGAGTAGAAGATCTTCCCTCTAATGGTTCACTCCCCAAGTGACTGCAACAGCTGGAGCTGAGACCATCCAAACCCAGGAGCCAGGAGCTTCCTCCGGATCTCCCACACGGGTGCAGGGTCCCAGTGCTGGAGCGTCCTCGACTACTTTCCCAGGCCACCAGCAGGGAGCTAGATGGGAAGCCGGGCAGCCGGGATCAGAACCGGCGCCCACATGGGAATCCGGCGCATTCAAGGCGAAGACTTCAGCCACTAGGCTATCACGCCGGGCCATATTTGTTTATTTTATGATGACTGAGGAAGAAATACAGAAAGGTCTTCCATCTACTGGTTGATTCCCAATAGTCAAGTCTGGGCTTCATCTCGGCCTCTCATGAAGGAGCTGAGTACATCGGTGGACAAGGGAGCTATTCGCAAGCCGGGAACACCTGGGCTCGTGTCAAACCTTGGAACACCAAGCAGCAGACCCAATTCCCTGGTGTCATCTGTCCTTTGTGCCTCCCCCCGCTCTCCTGGTTAAAAGTAGCAGAAGAGGGCGCGGCATGGTGGCTTAGCGGCTAAAGTCCTCACCTTGAATACGCTGGCATCCCAAATGTGTGCCCACTGTCGTCCCGGCACCTCCACTTCCCATCCAGCTCCCTGCTTGTGGCCTGGGAAAGCAGTGGAGGCCGGCCCAAAGCCTTGGGACCCTGCACCCGTGTGGGAGACCTGGCGGGAGTTCCTGGCTCCTGGCTGTGGAAAGGTGCAGCACCGGCCACGTTGATCACTTGGGAAGTGAAAGATCTTCCTCTGTCTCTCCTGCTCTCTGTAGCTCTGCCTTTCCAATAAAATATAAGTAAATCTTGAAAAACAAACAGAAGAGAGCATCCCTGGCCTCAATACTATCTTCTCTGGTTGTTTTCCATGAGTCACAAGGAAGGAAGCAAAGCACACCACGGCTCCGCGTGAATGTCTTCTCCCTGTCCTAAGAACTGCTAGCTTCCCACAAGACAAGGATTGAATGAAAGCTTTGTATGACACTCGGCTCTTCCTGGGTGTAAGAGGCTGTGTTTCCTTCACCAAGGGCGTCGTCTTGAAAGTGTGGATGATGGGGCCCGGCGGCGTGGCCTAGCGGCTACAGCCCTCGCCTTGAACGCCCCGGGATCCCGTACGGCTGCCGGTTCTAATCCCGGCAGCTCCACTTCCCATCCAGCTCCCTGCTTGTGGCCTGGGAAAGCAGTCGAGGACGGCCCAATCCCACCCGCGTGGGAGACCCGGAGGAGGTTTCTGGTTCCCGGCATCGGACAGGCTCGCGCCGGCCCGTTGCGGCTCACTTGGGCAGTGAAACATCGGATGGAAGATCTTCCTCTCTGTCTCTCCTCCTCTCTGTATTTCTGGCTTTCCAATAATAAGAAATCTTAAAAAAAAAAAAAAAAGTGTGGATGATGGGCGCAATGCAGATGAATCCAATCGTTTCTCTGTTAAGCATCTTCTTGTAGGTTTGAGGAATCCCGGCACTGCCTCTTGGCTGTCTTCCCAGGCAATGCTATGAAGGAGCCGTGCATTTTTGGAGGGGGGTGTGGGGGAAACAGACAAACCCAGGGACCTGTCCTGTCTCTGAACAGGATATTGCTGACCCCCTAGACGCTGCTCAGAGCAGGAGGGCGGGGAACCCGTCTAGATACAGCTCCGTCTAATCTTAGCTATGCACAGAGCCCCCACACCGGGGCTGGCTAAAAGCACCCCTTCTCAGTAAGGGGCGACATCAGCGTGCTTGCTCTCATGGCTCTGGCTTCTCCAGGCAGGACAGAAAGGAGCTGGCTCCTGCTGCCAGCCCAGCCTCAGCACCCCCACCCGTGTTAACAGACCGCTTTCCCTTTCATTCTGGTTTGGGAAGCAACAGGTGCTGGGGGGTGAACAGGCCCTCCCACACGCTGCAGGGCCTCTAGTCTTTCTAAGCAGAAGGAAATGAGGGCTAGGCTGCCATGCCTGGCCATTTCTACACTGGTTTACCCTGTCCACCAGGATTCAGCCTTGACCAGGGGCTGGGAGGACCCCAAGGTCCCACCTGTGTGTGTGTGGGGGGGGGGGGCAAGCCTTTGTGGTGGGATAAAAGGCTAATAATGCCCCGACCAAGCCAGGTCCCCCACTTGGGACACAGCTGCCTGCTACCGCGCCTGTTCAGGCAGTGCAATGCGGGTCTAAGCAAGAAGTGAGGTCCCCATATCCACAGGGGTGACCCAGATGGAGTGCTGGGCTTTGGCCTGAGCCAGTGGCAGGCATGGTGGTCCTGGGGGAAGCGAAAGAGTGAATGGAAGACATCTTGGCGCAATCCCACTGTTGAAAGCAACTAGCAAGGTGTCAACTAGCAAGGTGTGCTAGCAAGTTTACATGACAAGCGTGGCTTGCTGGTGAGCGAAAAGCGCGTAGGAAAAGCAGCAGCAAGACAAGTGGCAGGAAGAGACGGTGGAGAAGCAAGACTGAGAAGGCAAAAGCCAACATGCAGAGAGCGGGAAAGCAAGGCCTGTTGTTGCAACCACAACTCTTTCCCCAAACGGGGTGCACCGTTCCTGGAGGTACTGCAATACCAGGTCGATGCGCGGAGTGGATGGAGCAAGCTCCTAGTCCAACTCCAGCGTCCAAAAATCCATTTAATATATTGTCCTCGGATAGAGGACGTATCAGATATTAAACTGGTAAGAACAGATACTACACTTGATCTTAGCCAAAAGGCCGAGAAGCGATGCCCAAACAACCAACACGCGCACTCCACCCAAACACACCCTGCCCCTCACACTCACGCCCACCCCACGCCACACCCCGGACCCGCCGCCCCGCCCCGCCGGCCCACGCGCCTGCCGCGCCACCTCCTCCTGCTCCCCCTGCTCCTCCTCGGCCGCCGCCGCCCAAGCTCGTCTCCACTCGCGCGCGGCTCGGACGCGCTGCTGGGCGGGGCCCGAGCCCCGACATCTGCATGTCCCGCCCACCGCCGCCGTCGCCCCGCCCCGCCCCGCTCTCGCGGCCAGGCTGGGCGGTGCAGGCGGGGCTCGCTGGGGGGCGGGCCCGAGGCCCCGATATCTGCATGCTCCGCCCACCGCCCATGTGATTTTTCCTCTACACCCATTCTGCCCCTGCCCTCCTGAAGACTGACCAGTAATGTACAACTTCTGGATCCACCTGACTTTCATCTGTGAACCTCCAGAGCCACGAGCCTCAGGAAGCCTCCTCATGAGCAACTTAAGAGATTTAGTTGCAGTAACAATAGGTTAACAGAGTCATGTATTACCAGTACAAGCCTGAGTGGGCGTGACAAGGGATGATTAAGATGCCACAGGGCACCTGCATCAGCTCTGTCGCCTCACTGTTGTTTTGCTGCTGCTTGTGCAGACCCTGGAAGCATGCAGGGATGACTCAGGCAATTGGATTCCTGCCACCTATGTGAGAAATCTGGACAGAGTGCCTGGCCTGGCCTAGCCTGAGCCATTGCAGGTGTTGAGTGAAACAGAGGGTGGTAGGAGTTCTGTCTCTCTATGTCTCTCTGACTAGCTTTCTGTCTCTCAATTTTTTATTGTTGATTTTTTTTCAGTTGGCCTTTATAGAAAATACACCTTACCAGATCCACCTCTGACTTAGAAATGTAAGGCCATCACTCTAAGAATCTAGATTAGGGGCCAGCATTGTAGCATAGCAAGTGAAGCTACCATCTGGCCATTAGCATCCCGTATGGGTGCCAGTTCATGTCCCAGCTGCTCCACTTCCTATCCAGCTGCCTGCTCATGACCTGGGAAAGCAGCAGAGTGGGCTCCATTAACCCACATGGGAGACCCGGAAGAATTTTCCAGTTCCTGGCTTTGACCTCTGGCTCAACGCTGAAGGCTGTGGCCCTCCAGAGAGTAAACCAGCAGATGGAAACAGCCCTCGGTCTCTCCCTCTCCTTCTTTCTCTGCAACTCTGACTTTCAAAGATAAAAAAATAAAATTTTAAAGAATGTAGAGTAACTTAGGGAAAGAACTTTCTTAATCCCAAAACTCTACCCTGCAATTCCTGGCTGAAGAAGTTCCCCAAAGCTTTTCTCCCACACCAAAACCCATCAATTTGTCTTTTCAAAATCTCCCTAGACTTTTTTTTTTTAATTTGTGCCTCTGCTAAGTCAGGCAGAGCTGTGACTCACAAATAAAGATATTTCCCCGTTAATCAGGCTGAAGAACGTAACAATAATGTCATAAACCAGCCTTAACATTGAATTTGATGGATTTAAGGATTCTACTTTGTTGAAACCATAACCTTTCTCCTTTTCGGGAACTAAAAGCCTCACCTTTTATGACACAATGGGGATAATTCAGGAGTGTCTAGGAGAGTCACAGGTGAGTCAGTTTTTCAAACTCACTTTGTAGTTTTTCTGGTGAAATCCCAAGCTCTGAGAGGTGCCAGAAGTTGCCTCCACCCTTCCAGAAACCAGCCCAGAATTTTCTAGATTCATCTTGACTTTCTAGATTCATCATGGACTTCCTGATTTGGGTTCACTGCCAGGCAACTAATGCCCAGCCCTAACTGTTCCTCTAAAATCAGATGATGGACTCTTGGATTGCTTTGGCAATCAATGACTGTATCAACATGAAGAGGAGGAGGACAAGGCATGGCTCTTGCTAACTGCTGAACACCGTGGTTGCTGTGAGCCCCACCTCCCCAGCCTCCCAGCAACTCTGAAAGCCCACAGCTTGTGCCTTGCCTTCTCAGAGACAGAAGGACACACACGATGCGGAAGATAAGATGGCTGGTGCCACAGGAAGATGGGCGTACCCTGTCTTGCTCAGCCCAGAGCAAGGATAACTGCAATTGGACCAAGAGCACTGGCCAAACCCCCTTCAACTGTGCCTGCAGCTGTAGGCACCTACCTCCTGAGGAGATACACAGGGGTTATTTTCTCATGAGACGTACAAGGTTCAGCCCTGGATTCCTCTTAGGCTCCTTAAAAAAAAAAAAAAAAAAAAAAAAGATTTATTTATTTTTATTGGAAAGGCAGATATAGAGAGAGGAAGAGAGAGAGAGAGAGAAAGATCCTCCATCTGATGGTTCACTCCCCCAGCTGCCACAGTGGCCAGAGCTGAACCAATCTGAAGCCAGGAGCCAGGAGCGCCTTCGGGTCTCCCATGCGAGTACAGGGTCCCAAGGCTTTGAGCTGTCCTCAACTGCCTTCCCAGGCCACAAGCAGGGAGCTGGATGGGAAGCAGGGCTAGAATTGGTGCCCACATAGAATTGGTGCCCACATAGGATCCCGGCGCGTGCAAGGCGAGGACCCTAACCACTACGCTATCACACTTGGCCCTCAGGTTCCCTTTTGTTTGCCAATGAGGCATAGCCATGGGGCCCCAGGTACAACCTTGACTTCATTGCAAACCACCCAAATCCCACTGGATCAAAATTAGCAGGCGGGACCTACTATGGGGAATCTGCAATGCCCTGGAAATAGGAAACTCAGAAGTCTGACCACATGCACTGATCATTCCTGATCAATTCCAGACCAGAGTCCTGACACACATGGTTAGAACATTTGTGCCCAGTGTTTATCAGTCTCCATGTCAGCCTCTGTAACAGCTCTAAGAGCCACACTATAATAAATGCCAAAGGAATTACAGAGCAAGGTTTGTTTATCCTACGTCTTTTCAAAAAAAAAAAAATTATAACAAAGAAAATAAAGCATTTAAATTACACAACAAAAGTTGTTCTCTTTGCCCAGGCACAGAAGACGGTTTCCAAAGCGAGGTCACCCCAGAAATTCTCAGTCAACCAAGGTTTTTCTGATATCCTGGAACTGGAGCAGCTGCCCAACCCCCACCCCCAAGAATCTAATCTTGCTGTTTGTTGAGAAAGCACACATTCCAGAGAATGTGACTCACCTTTATGAAGGAGAGAATTTTCTCAGGTCAGCCTAGCCTCGTTGGGTGTGGCTGTCACATGGAGGTGCTAAGATGCTCACTTGGCAGCCCTGTAAGACCTGGACAGGCTAAGTCTGGCTTGCTGGCAGGAGGCAGACAGATGGGTGGACAGGACGACACCTTCTGAGCACAGGCTGTCAGGTAAAAGGAGTCATTTCCTTCCTCCTCCATTTGTCCTGTCTCTCCCTGGTGCTCACATCAGTCCCTAACTCCTTAACACGGCCCTGTTGTTTCTTTGCGCTTCCTTTATTTTTCCATGTTAAATATTTATTTTATTTATTTGGAAGGATGAACAACAGAGAGGGGGAGACAGCAGACTTCTTGCATCTGCTGGCCCGCTCCCTAAATTGCTGCAACAGGCAAGGGCAGGCCAAGGGCGCAGCCAGGAGCCCATCTTGGTCTCCCATATGGGAGGCAGGGAGGCAAGTACTCTGAACTTTTTCCTGTTGCCTCCAGGTGTATCAGCAGGCAGCTGGATCAGAGGGTGCAGGGGGCACTCAAACGCAGACATTCCAATATGACACTCTTCTCTAAAATTCTTGGTTCATATTCATCTCTGCTTCTGATAGAGTGCATCCGTTCTATTTTGAATCCCTTAGTTTCCCCGCTGTCAAACTTCACCTGTCACAGACCTGAGCCCTTGGGATCCTTCTGCTGACCCGCCAGTCTCAGAACATTTCTAGCCCAAAGCATGGATCGGCTTCAATGGGTCATCCAGAGCCAGGGAACAGATCTGTCTTTGAAACCTGCCACCACTGTCACTGTCACAACACACCCTCTGCAGGGACTGTGCTGTGAATGTATGTCTAAGCAAAAGCACTTGACAGATGAGAAAAGCATCGTTTAGTAAGACTGAGTAAGGGCCCCGAAGCCATACATTTTACATACGATGGAGCTGGAATTTAAATGTGCATGCGGTATTCCAAAGGCGGAAAGTGTCCCATCCCAGGTCCGTACTTTAGGGGACAGAGTACTTGGCACAGAGTGAAGTGGCCCCTCCCTAGAGGTTTGTGGAAACTTCTTTCAACTTGGTTGATAGTACAACAGCAGAGTTGTCCTTTTATGCCCTTCTGGTCTGTCTGTCCATGGAGAGACGCAACACTCTGTAACTGGGACTTCTTCTTCCTGAATGAGAAATCCTCATGTTAACTCTTTCAAAACCACCCTCTGAAGTGCGTTCCTTTGTCCCAGAGCCGGATCAATAAGCTAGAAACCATTTCCACCCAAGGATTCTTTCAGCTTTTAATCTGCATTCTGCATTCATTAGATGCGTGATGCTAGTGACCACATAAGGCCCCACACATCTTAATGTTTGATTATGTTTCATGGCAGCGTGCAGTGGGAAGGCCTGGCTTAGTACCCGCTCCTCCATCACAGATAGAAGAAGAAATGAAAAGAAAGCTTTCAGAATGTAGACCTGCTGCTATTCCTGATCCGGTTAAGAGCCTTCCATGGGGCCCAGTCAGTGGCCTAGCAGCTAAAATCCTTGCCTTGCACACACCGGGATTCCATGTGAGCACCAATTCTAATCCCAGCAGCTCCACTTCCCATCCAGCTCCCTGCTTGCAGCCTGGGGAAGCAGTCAAAGATGGCCCAAAGCCTTGGGACCCTGCACCCACATGGGAGACTCAGAAGAAGCTCCTGGGTCCTGGCTTCGGATTGGCCCAGCACCGGCTGTTGCGGTCACTTGGGGAGTGAATCATTGGACAGAAGATCTTTCTCTCTGTCTCTCCTTCTCTCTGTATATCTGACTTTGCGTTAAAAAAAATAGATAAATAAATCTTTAAAAAGAAAGGCTTTTAATTTCATTGTTTACCAATGGGAGAATATGTTAAATGCTAATAAATTGTTCAATTCACCCCATATTCAAGGAGAAAGTCCAGACTATTAGTAAACAAGATATAAAGAGCCAAGCTGATATAAAGATAGCAATCCAAAATAAAACGGAAATAGACAGTTCATGGGAAAAGCGCAAATAGATGACAAACATATAGGAAGGTATTCAACCTCATTAAGAATAAATGTAGATTAATATAACATGAGTATTATCAAACGTGGGGGAGATCATGGGGGAACAGGAACTCTCCTAAATATTAGAGTACAGATTCACACGGTCAATTATCAATATTTAAATGCGTGTGTACTCTAACCCTGATTTCCAGGAATTTATCCTACAGAAAGAACACTATGATCGTAGAACTGTTTGTATCCAAACAATTTTTTGTATCCATATATAAATGGAAGGAATCCAAATATCCATCCATGAGACTATATATAAATTATGGTCCATTCAGTTGTCAGAATGCAACATTGCTATTTTTAAAGTGAGGTGGATCTAGATTATTAAACTTCTGCATTATAGCATCAAAAGTTAAACTGAATTGAGAAACAAAGACCAGTATCATACTAGCTAGCGTGTGTATATACATACATATGTGCAAAAATATCCAAATAGATACACAAGGAAAGTGTCAAAATAGATGCAAACAACTCTAAGATTCAAAGGGAGAACTCTTCCGTTTTACTTTGTACATTTCTATGTGATTTGAATCTGCCCCCCAAAGTGCTTGACTTTTGTCATGTAGAAACATTTAACTGTGTGTTGTTTCAAAGAGAACAGCTGTTCTTGATAAACCCATCCTGGGGCCTGGCATCTCAGCAGGAGGCATTGGTGCCATCTTGTGGCCACATACTGCCATGTATTTGTCTTTCCCCTATTTCCATCTCCCGGAGGGCAGCTGGAGCTTCCCAATTTATGACATGTTGCCCACCACTGGCAATCAACCACCCACCACCAGTGCTAAACGCTGCGTTGAGAGCCACTGATCTAAGCAAAGTACACAAACAGTGTTCATTCCTTCACTCATGAAAACATCACCCTGGACAAAGTCTCTGCGAAGACTCTTTTCTGATGTCGGCTGGTGTGTGTGACCTCCAACTTCGGGTGCTTTCACACAGCACAACTTCCAACCAATCCAAGGTTTCCACTGAGTAACAAGAAAATCCATGCTCATCCCCATTGCCCCAAGGAGATTCAAGAGGGATGCAGGCCCTAGCTCACTCACCTCCCTGACACTCCCAGACTTCCTGGCACCAGGGCTGAAAGCCGGATCACCATTCTGGTTAGAAACTACCATTAACTAACTCCTAAGCCTGTTCTCTTCTGCACCTGCTGCAGCCACGGATCCGCCCCATCTAGAAGCATTCCTTCTGTTGCTCCCCCAGCATTGTTCTGGTAAGGCCTACACGTCACTGAGAAGTTTTCTTTTTTTTTTTTTTTTCTAGAAAACAAATCTGTAGAAGTTCAGCTCTCCTACGGATGATTCCCGACCCCCCCAAAAGACTTAGCAGTGCCATTCCATGGCTCCTCCAGGCCTCTGTCTTCCAGTTTGTACAACAAAGACCTACGATAGATATTTAACGTACCCTTTGCATTCTAAATCTATGATTAAGAACACTTAGAAATGATCCATAGTAAGCTTTTCATGCCTATTACAAGGTAAGGTCTTTCTCCAGAAAGTTTTATCCCAATCATTAGATAGGTGTTACTGGAACTTTTTTAAAAAATTTATTTGATCTGAAAGGAACAGCAACAGAAGAGGTGGGTGAAAAATGAGAGAAACAGATCTTGAGTTTGCTGGTCCACTCCCAAAATAGCCTCAATGGCTGGGGCTGGAGCAGGTCCAACCCAAGAGCATGAAACTCCACCCAGGGCTCTCTCAAGGGAGATTGCAGTCCAGGTCCTTGGGCCCTCATCAGCTGCTCTCCAAGGTACTTTAGGAGGGATGCACTTTATCTGGGAGCTGAATTCGAGTTGGAGCAGTCAGGACTTGACCCAGCACTCCAATATCACCAGCAGCAACTTAACTCACTGTAGCACCATTCTGCCAATCCACACTTTTCTTCAAATATTGGCTTGTGAAGGGAGTCTATAAAAATTAGGATGCTGAAGGGACCAGCACAGTGGCATAGGAGGCTAATTCTCTGGCTGCAGTTGGCATCTCATATGGGATCCAGTTTGTATCCTGGCTGCTTCGCTTTCCCTTCCAGCTCCCTGCTTGTGTCTGGGAAAGCAGTCAAAGATGGCCTTCATCCTCATCCTGCAGCCAGGTGGGATACTCAGAAGAAGCTCCTGGCTCCTGGCTTCGGATCAGCTCAGCTCTGGCCATTGCAGCTATTTGGGGAGGGAATCAGCCAATAGAAGGACTCACTCTCTCTTATGCTCTTTCCTTCTCTCTGTAAATCTGTAAAAATAATCTTAAAAATTATAATGCTAAGTAAACAACAAATTCTTTTTTTTTTATTGCAAAGTCAGATATACAGAGAGGAAGAGAGACAGAGAGGAAGACCTTCCATCCAATGATTCACTCCCCTAGTGACCGCAACGGCCGATGCTGGGCCAATCCGAAGCCAGGACCCAGGAGTTTCTTCTGAGTCTCCCACACAGGTGCAGGGTTCCAAGGCTTTGGGCTGTCCTCCACTGCTTTCCCAGGTTACAAGCAGGGAGCTGGATGGGAAGTGGGGCTGCTGGGATTAGAACCGGTGTCCATAAGGTGAGGACTTTAGCTGCTAGGCCACCATGCCGGACTCCCCCCCATGTTTTTTTCTATCAGTCTAATTCAGGGCATACAGTTAGATCTCTGATCCATCTTGCATTGATTTGTGTATGTGGTAAGAGGTAGGGATGCAATTTAATGTTTCTACTTAAATATTTCCAGTTTTGCCAGCAACATTTATTGAAAGCACCAATCTTCCTTCATCATATGTTCTTGGTACCTTTACAAAAAATCAATTGGTTATATATGTGCATAGATCAATTTTTGGTTTCTCTATTCTATTCCATTAATCCCTGTGTTTGCCTTTTTTTAAAGATTATTTATTGGAAAGGTAGAGTTAGAGAGAAGGAGAGAGAGGGAGACATCTTCCATCTGCTGGCTCACTCCCCAGATGGTCACAAACCACTGAGGTTGGGCCAGGTTGAAGTCAGGAGGCAGGGATATTATCCTTGTCTCCCACATTATTTCAGGAACTCAAGTACTTGGGTGAGCTTCCAGAACATTCCTGGGACCATTAGCAGGAAGATAGATCAGAAATGGAGCGAGTGGAACTCAAAGTTGAGTTCCAATATGGGATGGCACCATTACAGCCGGGGGCTTTACCCATTGTACCCCAGCATTGTCCATTGCATGTCTATTTTTGTCCTGGTACCACATTGCTTTAATCACTATTACTTTGTAGTATGTTTTGAGCTCAGGTCTTATGATGTCTCTAACTTTTTTTCTTCCTTTCTTGCTTAGGATTGCTTTGATTGCTCTTGGTCTTTCATCATTCTATGTGAACTTTAGAATTTATCTTTGCTTCAATTTTGTAAATAATATCAATGGTGTTTTTATTGGTATTCCATTGAATCTGTAAATAGCTTTAGGCAGCATAGATATCTGACAATATTAATTATTTCAATCTGTGAACACAGACTATTTTTCCATTCTCCTGTGTCCCTGATTATCTCTTTCACGAATGTTTTATAATTGTCACTTTGGTTAAATTTGCTCCAATTTAGGGGTTTTGTTTTTTTTTTTAAAGATTTATTTTCATTACAAAGTCCCATATACAGAGAGGAGGAGAATTTAGGAGTTTTGTAGCTATTGTGAACAAGATTGTTTCTTTGATTTCCTTTTCGGCAATATCATTCCTGGCACATAAAAATGTCACAATAGGGCAGGCATTGTGCATAGTGGTTTAAGCTGCTGCTTGGAACACCTGTCTGCTATACCAAAGAACCTGGCATCGTGCCCTAACTCCACTGTCAGTCCAGCTTCCTGCTAACAGGCCTTGGAGGTTGCAGAGGATGCCCCCTTCCTCCTTATGGACAGGTAGAGTTCCTTGACTTGATAGTCAACTTCAGACTTAACTCTTGTTTTATACATTCTTCTATTCAACCCACCTATTGAATCCTTTATTTCAACCATCATATTTCTCATATGTGATTGTGTTGTGTTTTTGTGTAGTTTTGTAAAGATTTTATTTGAAATTCAAAGAGAGAGAGAAAGAAATTTTCCATCTGCCAAAGCCAGGAACTTCATTCAGGTCTCCCATATAAGGACAGGAGCAGCCCAAGCACTTGGGCCATTTTCGGCTGCATTTCCACCAAGCTGCATCATCTGGGAATTGGACTGGAAGTGGTGCAGCTGGGCCACAAAATGACACCCACATAGCAAGTGGCGATCTTACCCACTGTTCCTCGGTGTTAGCCATTTGCTTTTATGACATGATCTTATATTTTCACTTCTAGGACAGCTTTTTAAAAATACCTATTTTTAGAGTTATTGGAAAGGCAGGTTTACAGAAAGGAGAGACAGAAAGATCTTCCAGCTGCTGGTTCACTCCCCAAACGGCCACAATGGCCGGAGCTGAGCTGATCTGAATCTGGGAGCCAGGAGTCTCCTCAAGGTCTCCCACATGGGTGTAGGGTCCCAAGACTCTCTACTGTCCTCTACTTTTCCATGCCATAAGCAGAGACCTGGCAGGTAAGTGGAACAGCCAGGACATGAATGGATGCCCAGATGGGATGCAAGGTGGAAGAGCAGTTGGTTGATTTATTGTGTTGGCCTCTAGGATAGCTTCTTAACTAGCTGAACCTGTTAGGGGTTGTTCCGTTTACTGTTTTCCCTCATAGCAGCAGAATTCTCAGATATTCTCCCTTGTGAACTCATCAGCTCCAAGCCCTGAGAGGCTTCTCGCTCCTCCTTCAACTCATGAGGAAGGATATAAACTACAGGTCATTCAGGTGAACAGGGAGCAGCACAATAAAACCCTAAAATGCACCCCATCTCCTCATGCACGTTCCATTGCAGCTACAGAAAAGAAGGTCGTTATTTCATGTTGGAATGCTGTGTCACTGGAGCAGGCCGCTATGGAAATTAAGCCTCAGCCTGCGCCGCCAGCATCCCACATGGGTTCCAGTCCCAGCTGCTCCACTTCCCATCCAGCTCCCTGCTTGTGGCCTGGGAAGGCTACATAGAATTTACCAAGACTTTGGGCCCCCTACACACAAGTGGGAGACCATAAGGAAGCTCCTGAACTCATAGCTTTGGATCGTCTCAGCTCTGGCCATTGTAGCCATTTGGGGAATGAATCAGAGGATGGAATCTCTCTTTCTCTTTCCTTCTCTCCGTAAATCTTTCAAATATAAATTATATATATATATATAGACTGCTGTGTTGTCTTTTTCTGCAATATGGTACCATACACTGTAATAACAGCACACATTTATCAACTCCGAGTTCCTGCAGGAGAGGGTCTGGGCACAGCCCATGCAGTCCCCTGCCATCTGCTGTCGTGGTTCTCACGAGAAGATGCAAAGAATAACCCACTTTCCCAGGTCCTTGTCCCTTTCGTCTCCACAGCATCACTACCCACTTGAGCTAAACCAGCAGGAGAAGAGTTTACCAGCAGGACAAGTATTAGGCTCTGGGCCACGTTTGTTCTACTCTCCTCATTGGGAGCAGGTCGCAGTCCCAAGCACTGGGAAGGGGTGAGGCACCACACAAGGACGGGACCAGCGGGAGACTTGTTCCACGGGAGTCCCAGGTCCCTGCCTGAGGGGACTGCAACGCATCCTTCCTGGGAAGTTTTGGATGCCACTGAAGGGTTTGAGCAGGAAAGCGCTGTCACACTCCTACCTGAGCGTGCTCGGCATCCAAAAAGCATGGGAGAGAAAACCGGACTTCAAGGAACCCATTTTGCAGACTGGGTCTAGAATCCTAATGAGATGATGGTGGTGGCCCCAGAAAACCAGAGGTGGGCAAACTGAAGAGTTATTCAAGATTTAAAATAATTAGGGCTTCGGTGGTTTAGAAAAAGTCAGTGAGGCAAAACAGAATATTCTGGTTCTGGTTTGTGTAACCAGAGTGTGGGCGGGCAGTACCGTTCACTGAGACCAAAGGGCAAGTGAGGCAATCAGAGACGCGGCTCCCTTGAGAAAACAACGGTTTTAAATCGCTTTAAACTAATTTTTTATGCCTCCAAAGAGCATACTGTACAATGGTCCCACCTCTTCAGCTAAGCTCACCTAGGTGAAATTTTTAGCGTTTCGGGTCGCCTACGGATGCAAGGACATCGGATTAGGTCTGTAGCCACGATCTCTGTACCTAAAAACGCACCGCTTCCGAGTAATTCGGGTCGAATTCCGCAGTGCTAAGAGCTGTGTTGCGAGCTCGCGTTCGAAGCCCAAGAAACAAGACCACGTCTCCGGGTTCCCTACGCCGACCATCACTCTCGCGAGACACAGCGCTCCTTCCGGGGCCCTGCGAAGCTCCCACCCGCGCCCGCCTGCGGAGGAACGGGAGTCTGGGCGGGGCACGCAGGGCCTTCTGGGAACTGTAGTTCGACTCGGTGAAAGGGCCGCCAGCCCCGCGCCGCGGCTCCTCACGCATGCGCGAGTCGGAACTGGCTCCCAGAAGTTGGTAGCCTTTGTCAGGCCGGGGATGGGAGGTGAGTTGGTGGGGCGGGTTTCGCGGTGGACTGGACAGCGGGTAGCTCTGTCAGGAGTCGGGACTGGAGCTGACATCTTGGGAAAGGGGCTAGAGGACAAGCCCCGAGCCGCATCCCCTCCCCCAACACACACACACACCTCGCACCCCAACTCCGGAACCTCGGGGTGCCAGGGCGGGGGCGTCGCGGGTCTTGGGCGAGTGCCCGGAGCAGGGCAACATGGGCCTTACGCCCCTTGCACCCCGCTTCTTCCAGGCACTCGGGTTCCCACTTGTGCCCCCACAGCCAGCTCTAGAACGGTGGGGACGGGCGGAGGGACCCATCCCAAGCCATGCATTCTCCTCTGGTGTCCAGGCTTCCGCTGCGGGGGACCGAGGCAAGCTCCCCGGTGAGGCGGGCACTGTC
The DNA here is from genome assembly GCF_030435755.1 of Ochotona princeps. NCBI lineage: Eukaryota > Metazoa > Chordata > Mammalia > Lagomorpha > Ochotonidae > Ochotona > Ochotona princeps. The sequence continues at coordinate 47,447,527 of NC_080848.1, read as the reverse complement.
CGGACCTGACCGTGACCTTTTCTGCACATCCTTCAGACGGAAGGCAGGCGGGCAGGACCGCGAGACCCCCGTGGACTTGGACCCAGAGAATCCTGAGTTTGTTTGTTGGGGGGGGCAGTAGGGGAGGGAGTGAAGAGCAAAATCCTCAAGACATGGAGGAGGTGGTGATCATGGAGCCAGAAGTGGCCGAAATGCCGGAGCCAGGAGGTAAGATTGCTGGCCATGTTGAATTTGTGCAAGGGCACAATTCTGCTGTGTAAAGGGGGAAAAATGGTTGCGTGGGGCAGGGAGGTGGTTCTTGGCTGAATGGGCTGTCACTTAGTCACCCCCTTCCGGGTGTAGGTCGACCCTTGAAAACCACCCAAAAACCAAAGGTTGAGCTGCAGAGGCATGAGCCCAGGATCCTCAGTTAGACTTCTTAGCGTTTTCCTCAGTTGGGGGGAGTCCCATCCTCATCTCCATTTCTTGGTCTCAGAATTCAGCTTCGTGCTTGGCAGAAATACTGCCCCACGCCTGTTCTCCGCTTTATCCCTGCAATCGCCCTGTGAGTTCCATTCTAAATTTTGTTGTTGTTGAACATACAAGAAAAGAGACTTGAAAGTTGGTCACTAACTTTGAATTTGCCTGATCGGCCTAGGCCAACGTTGCTTGACGTTTGGTGTGTGACCTCTACACTGTATTTCTCTCCCATCTTCTATATTTGATAAACTGCTAGATTGCACCTCAGACTCGGCCATTAAAAATGGTTGCTGGGATTCAGCAGTCTGTGTTTTAGGTAAGCACGTACAATAATTTTTGAGAGCCAGACTTCTCCAGTATTTACAGTGGAGTTACCCTTGGGAAGGAGCTAATGTATTCAAATTTCCGGAGAATAGTACCACCTTGCAGGATGTGTTAACTATAAACCCCACAGAGGGACATCTCCCGTGGTTCCTGGGAGGCAGTGGGGTGATTTGGGCCCCTAGCAGTGTGTTTTGTGGAAGCACGGTTCTTAGATTTGCAGACCTGAGGACGAGGTGGTCACTGCTTTCTTGCCTGCAGGTCTGTGTCCCCAGGGGTCTCCCCTTTCCCAGGAGGAGAGTTCCGAAGAGGGCGAGGTGGCAGCCCTACGCCTCACTGCCACGTCCCAGGTGAGCTGCGCGTCTAGGGGGCAGGTGCGCTGCATGACACGACATTTCCTGAGTTCTGAGAGCCCACTCGGAACACGACAAAAAGCTCAAGAGAAGATGCTTCCTACATATCCTAGTACTTTTCTCATGCATCTGTATTTGTTAGGCTTTGGCAGGCAGGTAGGCAGCATTTTCCTCTTCTTGCCTATTCTGCTCCTTTTTCTGTTTGGTCGTGTGGGAAACGGGGCATGTCACTTAAGACGGGTTTCTCCAGCCCAATGCGGTAGCCTAGCGGCTAAAGTCCTTGCCTTGAACGTGCCGGGATCCTATATGGGCGCCAATTCTAATCCCAGTGGCCTTGCTTCCCATCCAGCTCCCTGCTCGTGGCCTGGGAAAGCAGTGGAGGACAGCCCAAAGCCTTGGGACCCTGCACCCATGTGGGAAACCCGAAAAAAGCTCCTGGCTTCTGCCCTCTGGCCGTTGGGGCTGCTTGGGGAGTGAACCAGTGGATGGAAGATCTTCCTCTCTGTCTCTCCTCCTCTGTATATCTGCCTTTCCAATAAAAATCAATAAATCTTTAAAAAAAAAAGTCTGGTTTCTCTATAGGGAAACAACCTCCGAATGACTTTGTGGGAATTTAGGAAGGTACCTCAACTGCTGATGGGATTATAAAAGTGATTGTTCAGCTAGTTGAAAAGAATGCTGGGAGAGGAGGGCCTGGGAGGAGTCAGAGGCTTCAGCCAGCCAGAATCCAGCCCTGTGAGATGCAGGATGCTCAAGGAGAGTGTCTGCAGTGTTGGTGTGCTCCCCAACAGGAGGCAGGTGTCGCCAATATTCACAATTGTCGGGGCTCACCTTGTGACACAGCAGGTGAAGCGTCTACTCGTGACGTCAGCGTATCTGAGTGCTAGTCAGAGTCCAGGCTGTTCCATTTCCAGCCTGACTTCCTGTCCTGTGCTTGTCCCGCCCCCCCCGCAACCCACGTGGCTGACCTGGATAGAATTCCTGGCTCAGCACTGACCACTGTAACCATTTCAGAAGTTAACCAGTGCGTGGGAGGTCTCATGCATGTTCGCTTAGTCTCTTCTCTCCTGCTCATTCTCTGTGGCTTTGTCTTTCAGATTAAAAAACGTAGTAAGATTTTTATGCAAATTATTTTTACTTGAAAGGTATACCTTTTAGAAAGAGAAAGAAAAACACAGAAAGGGGTCTTCATCCGCTGGTTCACTCCCCAGATGGCCATAAAGGTGAGAGCTGAGCTGATTTCGGCTATCTTCTTTCTGGGTATCCCTCACGGGTACTAGGGTCCCAAGACTTAGACCATCCTCCACTGCTTTCCCAGGTGATTAGCAGGAAGCTGGAATTAGAAGTGGAGCAGCCGGGATTCAAACCAGCATCCGTATGGGATGCTAGCACTGCAGGTAGAGGATTAGCTTTGATGCCACTACACTAGCCCGCAAAATAAATATTTTATTCATTTGTTTCAATTATTAGTCACTTGCAAACTGAAACTGTCTTAAGCCAACAGAATTTTTATTGACCAAAATGTAATTGAAAAATTCAGGTCTGGGTCCCAAGAAGTAGTGTTAAAAAGCCTATTCTCTTCATTTCAGAGATTGTCTTTTTCTCGGCTTGTTTTACCTTCAAGCAATATTTGTCCTGTAGCACTGTCTACAAACAAGTTTAGGGTTACTTACATCTTCCCATGGTGAGGGCCAGAGAAAATGGAGAAGTTTCTTGCTTGGGACTTCTCACCAGGGTTAATTCTATCAGGCTAATTTGCCCGTAGCTGGGCCAATTATTGACCAGATCTTAAGTGGAATTCTCTATGGGTTAGACCAAGAGTTGGTACTACCCGGACTATAGCAACTCAGTGACCGTGGCCAGGCACAAGGGCTACAGGAAAAGTCAGAGTGAATCAGAATGGTGATTACTTCATACATTTTGACTCTTTAATACTGGATGCAAAATTATTGTACCATCAGGATGGGTGGAAACTCTTAAGGAAATGGAAATGCCTCTGTTTTTAATATTCCATTAGATTTTGTTTATTGAAAGTGTCAGTCTGGCCCACTAATAAGGCACACAGCACTGACATGGAACTACAGAGCTAATGTTAATCTATCCTAGCGTTAATTCCCCACTTCTGCCCACCAAGGCTAACAGTTTGACGTGTGTTTCTAATAGTTTGGGTTGAGCATGCGCTACTGCATTCAGGCATATATTATATTATATTTTCTTCCATTCCCTTCCAATCCCCAACTTTGCAGTAAAAACTTGTTTGGGTGACTCATGTAAACAGGATATAACTTTAAAAAAAACAAAGCCAACCTTTTAATAAGGAAATTTACTGATTCATATTTAATATGTGTGTTTCAAGTTCTTCTAGCCATGTGGTTTTCAGCATTCTGTTTCCCTATCTTTCACTGTTTCTCCTTGACTATTTTTCCTAATTACTATGCAATGGCTTGTATCTTTCTGGTCCTGATTCTTTGCTGTGTGTCCAGCAGTTAATCCCCACTGAGTGTTGGTTTAGTTATGTGTGTGGATCCCAGAATCAAGATCTTTTTTTATTTTAATTTTTTTTTATTTATTCATTTTATTACAGCCAGATATACAGAGAGGAGGAGAGACAGAGAGGAAGATCTTCCATCCGATGATTCACTCCCCAAGTGAGTCGCAACGGACCGATGCGCGCCGATCCGAAGCCGGGAACCTGGAACCTCTTCCGGGTCTCCCACGTGGGTGCAGTGACCCAATGCATTGGGCCGTCCTCGACTGCTTTCCCAGGCCACAAGCAGGGAGCTGGATGGGAAGTGGAGCTGCCGGGATAAGAACCGGCGCCCATATGGGATCCCGGGGCTTTCAAGGCGAGGACTTTAGCCGCTAGGCCACGCCGCTGGGCCCAGAATCAAGATCTTTTTACCTTAAAACATCTTTTCTATGAGGTGGCTACTTAGTGACTTCACGTTTCATTTGACTTTTTTTTTTTTTTTTTTTTTTTTTTTTTTTTTTTAAGATTTATTTTATTCTTATTACAAAGTCAGATACACTGAGAGGAGGAGAGACAGAGAGGAAGTGGAGCTGCCGGGATTAGAACCAGCGGCCATATGGGATCAAGGCGAGGACCTTAGCCACTAGGCCACGCCGCCGAGCCCCTCATTTGACTTTTAAAGGATGCATTTTTTTTTTAATGTTTCTTTTTTTGTTGTTAATTTATTTTATTGTATTGTTGTTGACAATGGTTACATAGTTAATTACGGTTAAAAGAAAAAGGTTTGGGGGGGGTATAGGGAAGTGGGTAATACTATTATGTCCATATTGTTTCCATCATGTATCCGAGGTAAAGGGGAATATTGAGGGAGAAGCCTCACCCGGTTTCCCGCCCACCCCAAGTCCCGGATGTGGGGCATGCTCTGAGATATTTGCTCAAGTGGTTTTAATAGTTCTCCAGTTATGAATCGCTGCCAGGTTCACTCGATGAGGTCGTCCACTGATTGGTATGGTCCACCATAAAGTCTCCATTTGCCCCATATTTCATTGACAACATATAGCTGAGATGAATGATTGACCTGTTCTGTCTTCTTTCTTTTCTTGGTCAGAGTTCTGAGTCCAGCAGTTCGATTGGGGAGAAAGAAACTTTGAGGTATTCCCAGACCAGATTCTTGTGTTCTAGCAAGCACAGGGCCCAGCACAGTCCATCACCCCGATCAGCTGGTGGTTTCAATTGCTGGGTTGGTTCTATTTTCAGTCCCGAGTTGCACTGGAACCAATGGGTGTTGCAGTCCAGCCTGGTTCTGCCCAGCACATACTCGGCCCTTACATCAACCAGTGGGAGCTGCAGCCTAGTCGGGGCGACCCACAATAACCCCCATCAGGCCCACCCCCTACCCTGATTTGCCAGTATGTGTAGCAGAAGACCAGTCTGTCCACCATCCCATTTGGCTCTTGTACTTGTCACTGGGTATTAAAGCTTAGTTCCATCTAACCAACTCAACCATCCAGCTCTCACGGATGTTGTTGAGTGCCTCTCTTTCTAGCCACCCCATCCCCCGTCCTAATTTTCATGCCCTCCCGCGGGACTAGTGACCCAAGAAGGGGGAACCCACTTTTTCCCTCCCAGGTCTCTCTCAGTCCCGGTTTATGCACTCTTTGGGTGGTTCTGTGATTTGACTTGACAGAATTAGTCCCCAGTGCCAGCTGATGCTGAGGTGAGGCTAAGCCCAAGCATCCCTCACCCACTCTAATTTATGCTTGCACCCGCAGGAATAATCAGCCCAGCCTGGCTTTTCCCTGATCTAGTCCACATGAGGCCCACAGGTGTTGCAGCCTTTCTTAGTCTGGTCTGTCCCCATCCCAGTCCACGCTCTCCAGTGGGAGTAGCTGTCCGGCGAGGGGACAAGCCCCTTAATCCCCCTGCCAGCTCTGCCCCTCCCTTCCTGGATCTCATATGTGCTGGGTGGGTGCTGCAGTCAAATCCAGTACAGGCAACTACGCCCTGGCATTCCATAATGTGTACTGGTTTTGTCGCGACCAAACCCGGCTCAACCCACACTCTGTCCTGGTGATCGGATTTGCCAGTGGATGACATGAACTGATTCAGCCTGGTCTGCCCCTGACCCATGCTGAATGTGTGCCAGTGGGAAACTTTCCATGGTCTATTCCAGACTGTTTCCTGTCATGCTTCTTGCGCTTACCTGCAGCGACTGTGTCCTGCCAGAGGATTGCCCAGGCTCCTCCATCAGAATCCCTCCCAATGTCAGATTTTGTGCATACCAGGGGGTCCTTGAGCCAACTCTATTCAGTTCACCTCCTGTCCTAGCAGGAAAGTGGCTTTTCCTGGCTGGCTTTCACCCCATTCTGGTTCTTGTTGTTGGATGTTTCAGCCCAGCCATGGCTCGTCCATACCCACATACAGCTCACACATGACTTAGTAGGGGGTTGAGACCCAGCCTAGTCAGTCCCACGTCTACCCTGGTTCTCCATGACACCAGATGGTGTTGGGGTCTGAACTGGCCTGGTGCATCCAATCCCAGCACACACTAGTGCCTTGGGTGACTACGACTGTTTCCTAGATAGAACGCAGCCCCCATTCCAGCACACGCACCCCTTGGTGGGAACCTCAACCCAGTTAGAATGTCCTCTTACCTCCCCATTTGGGCCTATTCCTAGCCATAAATCGCGCACCTGCCCGTGGTTGCTCTGAGGACCAGTGGGTGCAAGAGCCTAGCTCGGTATGACCTGTGCTCCATGCTGGTTTCTAGTTTTGCTTGTAGGCTAAGGTTTGCTCAGTCCTGCCCAGTACATTCCGTTCCATTACCAATTTCACAGCTCAGCATTGTTAAGTGATTAGAAGTTCTTCAAAGGAAGAGTTACTGGCATTGGGAATCTTTAGAATTGACTCAGATCCCAGAAACAGTGCAGTCAGCCTGGAGCTAACTAAGCAACAATTCAGACAACCAATACCCCAGAGCTTCCTGGGCCCAGGCCAAAGGATGCATTTTTTAAGGTCAAATCACGGGTTATTTCCGTTTTTGTAAACATGACTATGAAATAATTTTAGGCAAAAGAAATGCTGCAAATAATACAAACATTTCTGTATATGACTCATCCAGCTTTTCCAAAAGTTGGCATTTTACTTGCTTCTAAGATTTACTTATTCTGTTTTTCCAAAATCAAAACATACCAAGATGCTATAACCTGTGGACCCTATTCAGAATTTCTAGCTGTCTTATTTTTCTATTTTTGAAATTTCTGCTTTCTGTGTCCTTGTTCTTTTTCTAACTTGATTCATTTGCTCAGCTTGCTTGTTTATGCACTTGTTTAGTAACATTGGAGTGCTTAAAGCTGTGCAAGTCACTCAATATAGTTTTAGTCGCTTAACATTAATTTTTGTATTTTTGCTTCATTTTAATTTTTAAGTTATTCATTCTTTTGGATTTTATTGAAATTTACTTTGTTGCTTTTTTGCAAATGCCTCTTGAATATTTAAACAGAGAGATTTGTTTATCCAGTTACAGCATTTGATATATATTTATTCCATCAGCCTTGGATTATTATTCCTGTTTTTATGGCTTTATTTAAATGGCGTATTTGATACTGCTGTGTGTCTAAATCCTTATAGCTTTTGTAATAAGCATGTCTTGTAGACGTGCAGTATTATGATACATGGTGCATAAACATTTACTTGTATCTTTGCTCTTGATCTGTTGCAGTCATTGTCCAGTTTGCTGCTTTTTTGCCTTGAATTCCAAGTTCAGCTGAATTTGGCCCTCCTTGCCCTTTTTGCTCCTTTACTTCTCCATTCACAGCTTGTGTATTGCAGTTCATCTTCTGGTTGGATTGAGGCTGCATCTTCAGCCTTTTATTGGCGATTTACGGGAATCATGCAAATATAGTTTAGTCCCCACCCCATATACACACACACTCTGCTTATATTTCGTCCAGTTTACCAAACCACATTGTGGTGAGGTTTTGGCAGCGTTTGTTTGCTTTAATGTTGTTTGAGAGGCTGAGGTCTCCATCCCATCACCCTGTTCTCTGGATGGGCTAAGCCAGGCCTGAGCCAAGAGCTCAGTGGGTAGCAGGGATCCAGCTAGCTTGGCAATCATGTGCTGTCTCCCAGAGTGGACATTAAGAAGAAGCTAGAATTGGGAACAGAAACAGGATTTGAACTGAGGCATTCTGAGCAGGAAGGCAAGCATCCCAACCAGGAGCTTAATGGCTGGACTAAAGGCCACCCCAACTCCGACCTTAATGCTTTACTCTCCAGCATGATGGCTCAGTGGCTAAGTCCCTAACTCACACATGCCAGGATCCCACGTGAATCCAGGTTTATGTCCCAGCAGCTCCACTTCCCATCAGCTCTGTGCTTCTGGCCTCGGAAAGCAGTAGAGAATGACCTAAAATCTTGGGAACCTGTGCCTGTGTGGGAGACCTGGGAGAAGCTTCTGGCTCCTGGCTTCAGATCAGCTCAGCTCAGCTCCGGTTGTTGTGGCCACTTGGGGAGTGAGCCAGCAGACGGAGTTCTTTCTGTCTCTCCTTCTCTCTGTAAATCTGCCTTTCCAATAAAAATTAATAAATCCTTAAAGAAGAAATACTTTATTCTCCAGGAAAAACTGTCATCTTTCATTGTTAAAAGCATGAAATTTTGCCTCTAAGTGAGTATAGCAGGGTGACTTCAGATTTGTAATCTGAGTAACTGTTACAAGACCCATCACCTTCCACAGCTGCTTTCCCTGTTGAGTGTCTTTGTACCACGGGCCAGAAGAAACGGAGGTGGGGGGATGAAAGAGAGGCCTTCCCGTGAAAGTTGGTGAGCAAAGGTATGGTTTGTGTCCCAGGCAACGGTGACATTCAAGGACGTGGCCATGGACTTCACGCCCGAAGAGTGGGGGAAGCTAGATCCGGTGCAGAGAGCCGTGATGCTGGAGAACTACAGGAACCTGGTCTCGCTGTGTAAGAACACGTCCAACGGCGCCCTCGCCTCTTCACTCAGCAGCCAGAAAGTTCTCGCGAACTTCCAGAGAGATCTGTTTCCACCTTAGCTTCTTAGCGAAATGGGTTTGCTTGTTCTAAATCAGGATTCAGGTGACAGAAACGAAATTCACATCTGAAATTCAGGGAGTGGAACATTTCATTAGGATTTCTTTTATCTGTTTGTAGTGATTTGACCGGGCTTCACCCAGTTTTATTCTTGAGTTCTGTCGCCCCATGTGGCAGACAGATGGTCATTGGTGGCCTCATTGGCGGCCACAGGGCTCTATGTTATTCCACCTGTTAGCTGAACAGAAACACAAAATTACCTGCAAGTGGGGTCAGTGCCCACCACTGGGGCCAGAAAAGCTGGAAAATCTCTGGCCCATGGATGCTCTGTGTGTGTGTGTATGCACATATATGCATATGTTTACATGAGGGCTAGCCCCTCCCAAGCCTCCTGTAGCAAATCCCCTCAGGAACTTGTACCACCTCTATGGCAGTTGCATTCTGTCGTGCTATCAATGGGGTCCCACTTTTTCCATTTTCTTTCCTGAGATAAGGATCAATACTCTCTCTGGAATTTCCTCACACAGTTAAAAGGCGTTCTTCTCTTTTCACTGGTGAAACACTTGTGCAAACCTAGTTTAGTGCCTTCTTAACGAGGCCAGTTACTGCAGATCTTTCCGTGATAATGTGTCCTCTGCATGTCCAGGGTTGGAGCTTACGCTGCAGGTGTAGGGGTGTGTGTGTGTGTGTGTGTGTGTGTGTACCACAGACGGTTAGAACCCATTTCTTTCCTTTCCTTTTGTCATGAACAGGGCTTCCGATTTCCAGACCTGAGAGCTACAGTTTGGAGAATGGAAGGGAAGTGCTGAAGCTGGAGAGGAAGGCCTCTGGGGACAGCTGTCCAGGTGAGTGAGAGATGAGAGTCTCCAGAAACGGCAGCCCAGCAGCTCAGTGGGAAAGTGACATTGTCACTGCCCGAGGAACAACACTAGAACGATAAACGTGCCCTTATTTTTAAAAATATTTTAAATTGCAAATTATTTTAAATGCATGCAGAAGTTCAGAAAATAGAGAAACACTCTTGTACCCATCACCAAGATTAAAGACATGTTAATATTTCACCTCACTTGCCTCTTTCTTCCCTTTCTTCTGCAATGTTACAATAACTCTACAGTGCGATGAGTTTTTACAGACTAAACACATTGAGGTATCCAGTGGCCAGAACAAGAAAACAACATCCCTACAAACATCTGTGATCGTTATTATCTCTCCTCTCCCAGGAGTGGCCTTAGCCTAATTTGGAACACCACAGATTAGTTTTATGTGCTCTTGAACTTAAGCCGTATTACATATTTTCTTGTGTCTGGCTTCCTTTGCAGAGCATTAAACTATGAAACCCATTCTTGCTGTGCAAATCACACATTCTCATTGTTATACAAGTTTCCCTTATGTCGGTATAGCAACTTATACATTGGAAGATGGCCATTTGAATGCTTTCCTGTTGGTGGCTAACAGTACTGCCCTGTGCATTCTTTGCTTATGTCTTGATGAACACGTACTCCTATTGCATGTATACACTTAGAATTTTTGAGTGATAAGGTAGGTGTGTATTCATTTTTAGTCAACATCACCAAAGATTTTAAAAGTCATCACTTCAGTTATGTTCCCATCACCACAATATGTTGATTCCAGTTGCTCCACATTTACCAACACTGCCTTCATTTGAGACATTTTTTTCTAAACATTTATTTATTTTTATTACAAAGTCAGAGATACAGAGAGGAGGAGACACAAAGATCTTCTGTCTGCTGGTTCACTCCCCAAGTGGCTGCAATGGCCGCTGCTGCGCCAATCCAAAGCCAGGAGCCAGAAACTTACTCCAGATCTCCCACAGGGGTGCAGTGTCCCAATACTTTGGGCCATCCTCGACTGCTTTCCCAGGCCAGAAGTAGGGAGCTGGATGGGAAGTGGAGCAGCCAGGATTAGAACCAGTACCGGTTAGGGATCATGGTGCGTGCAAGGTGAGGACTTTAACTGCTAGGCTACTGCACCAGGCCCAGCTGTACTATACTATCTCTTGTCTGTATTGTCTTAATGAAAAGCCTTCTTGAGCATTATTGTTAAATTTATGCTTTTGAATACTGAGAAAGTTACATTTTCCCCCATAAGCATAGCTCTATCTGTTTCTCCTTTAGATCTGTCAGTTTGGGATTGCCCACTCACCACCCTTTCTTTTTGTGGGATTTCCCAATGATTTCTAAGAGCCGGAGGAGATATTTCCCCTTTGTTATGTTACAAATGTTTTCCTAGGTTTTGCCTTCTGTTTCACCTAAGCACTTTGGTATACAGTTTGCCTTTTTAGTACTCCCTGCTTTTCTTACCTCCAACTTACATACATATTTGCATTTGGTTTCTGGTCCATTTATCCTTGAATTTTTCCTTAAACTCCTCATCCATTTGGCTCTGCCTCTGGGACTGTCCTTGTAGCCTTCTTTTTAGAACAGTAACATATTTGAATTGGCCAAGGTTTGGTTTTAGTTTCCTATGCTCTGTATACCTACATAAACTTGAGTGCTTACCATGACTAGGAGGTAACGTCACTGCACAGAGCAAGTTGAGTGGGAATTGGTAAACTAGAGAAACACATGCCTCAGCTGAAAGTAACAGCCTTTACTCAGTTGGCTGTAGCTCAAGGGCAGACAAACATTTTTACTTTTCTTTTTAAGATTTGCTTATTCTCATTGGAAAGGCAGATTTACAAAGAGAAGGAGAGACAGAGAAAAAGATCTTGTATCCACTGACTCACTCTCCAAATGGCCACACCATGTGGAGCTGAGCCAATCCAAAACCAGGAGCCAGGAGCTTCTGCTGGGTCTCCCAGACGGGTGCAGGGTCCCAAGGCTTTGGGCCATGTTTTCCCAGCCCACAAGCAGGGAGCTGGAAGGGATGTGGAATAGCCAGGCCATGAACTGGTGCCCATGTGGATCATGGTACATTCAAGGTGAGGATTTAGCCCCTGAGCCATTGCGCCAAACCCGAGGGCAGACGAACTTCTATGTAAAAGGCGAATGGCAAATAAGATTTTGTAGAACATGTGGTCTCCCCAGCCATTCAACCTGCCATGGTAATGTGCCAGCAGCTTCCACAACATGTAAATAAACACACGCCTATGACTGTGTTGCAGTACAGCTTTGTTTAGAAAAATAGGTAGCAAGCTACTCTTGGCAATTCCTGCCCTCGCTGGTTATCACCAAGTAGACATTTATGATAGTTTTCAAGAGATGCCCGAAATTTAGATTACTTGGTAAGATCTCATTATTTCTAAATGTTGGCAACAAACCTTTTAAATTTGCGTAAACAATATGGGGCAGAGAAAACATCAGTCAGACTTGAGTGATGAGGCGCCTGCAGCGTCTGCCTCCTCCATTAATCTCTTCCTTCCCACAACCCGTTGTCATCTACCCGGCTCAGTCCCAACCTTCTCTTGCCAACCTAAGCCTCTCCTCAAAGCCAGCCTGACCAGCTGTGTAGTGTGACTCTTTGGTGTCTTCATTTGCTTATGTCAACAATACCTCAAGTACCACAGAGCGAAAACTGAGCACCTCAAACATGCCCAAATTCCCCTGTAGTCCAGCTGGATCCTTTCCCAGTAGCTGTCCTACTGACACACGCCAGAAATCTATCAACAGTCCCTCCACTGCCCCTGCCCCTTTCTTCACCCACACATTTAGCGAAATACATTGTAAATGCTCCTTCACAGTTAACATCCCTCGAAATGCCTTTTCTTTACCCAGACTGTTAGGATGAAAATCTCTCCTCTTCCATCTTTGCCCCATGCACTCCATTATCTACATCGTCCTCAGAGTGATGTTTTCAAAATCAAATTGAATCGAGTCATCCCTTTGCATAAAACGTGATGATAACTTTTCACAGCCTTTGGATTAACAGCCACAGTCCTTGAGGCTTACGAACTCCTGTAGAACTCTAGCTTTTCCTCATTGTAGCCTTATTCCTCACCTATTCTTCCTCCTCCTCTGGGTTGTGTCATAGCAGTTCTTGAATGTTTTGACATCCAAGGACCTACTGTAACTAAAAATTATTGAAGACTGCAAAATGAGCTTTTATTTATACAGGTGATAGCTACCAGTATTTACCATATCAGAAATTAAAGCTGTGCAAGAATGTATGTGAATTCATTATAATTTTATGGAAATTTCCTAAACAAAAATATTATACTTAAGAGAATGTTTTTTTTTTAATGTTTCTGCAAGTTGTTGTGTAGTGACATCTCATTGGAAGGGATGATACTCTGACAGCTCCACTTTCACACCAGAGATGGTCTCCCAATGAAACTGTTGAATTTATCTGGACAATAAGATGCTGGACCTTCCACATGGTCCATGCCCACAATGAAGGAATCATGAGTGGTTATGAACTGTACTACTGTAACAGTATGGAGGAATTCAATATGGGTGGGGGGGAGAGACTGGGGAGGAGCTGGAGGAATCCCAGAGCCTATGAAACTGTGTCATACAATGATATTTTAACAATGGCTATTGTATACCTACTCAACAAAACAAAACCGAAAAAATACAACTTCATCAAAAATGGCTTTTCTCACGCTTGCCCCTGAATGCAGTTTGCTACAATTTGGAGTTTTTTAAGATTTGTTAACTCACTTACTTATTTAGTTGAAGGAGAGAGAGGGAAAGATCTTCCATCTACTGGTTCGCTACACCAGTGGCCACAGTGGCTGGAACTGAGCCAGGCTGAAGCCTGAAGCTGTGTGTGGCTCTCCCATTTGGTGTGGATGTGTGTTAGTACTGTTCAGTAGCAATTAGAACATTTGGATAAAATCAGTCAATAAATAGACGAGTGAATAGAATTTATTTAGGTTGAATAAAAGGACAGATATGCCTAAATCTAACGTAATTTTCTTCTTTGTTTCATTGTCATGCACCATTTGTTGGAAAAACAAATCTTTTGTTCACTGAAATATCACCTTCATATTAGCCTTAATTCTTACACATACATCAATTTATTCCTGAATTTGCCCTTCTGCTACTCCTTGGAATCACAATTTTTAAACTATTTCATCTTTATAAACATTTTGTGTTAGATAAAAAAAATTGCAGCATATTGATATTAGAGACATTTAGAGTAGGTTAACCTTTATTTCTGCCCCCTTGCTTATGGGCTAATATTTTCTCTGTAGATAATCATTTTCATTTAAATGTCCTTGGTTTCTGAAAATATAACCAAATGTTATATATACAGGATACATCAAACATTTCAGGAGTATTTTAGTGCAGCAAGATTTGAAAACTATATGTTGGCTTTTGCATAATACATATTTTCTACGAACTTTTTGAAGAGTCTTATGTCTCTCCTTCCCTTTTCTTTCTACACACACACGCGCGCACGCACACACACATCTATGGATGCTCATTTACACTTCTTTCATTTAGATATTGCTTCATACCAATATGCATAGCTTTTTCATTTTAGAAAGTTTTACAGTATTCTGTTGTATGTATGTGCTGCAGTCTATTCAGTCATTTATCTGTAATGGAACATTTGAAGTGTTCCCAGTCTTTCGCTACCTGAGTTAGTGTTGCAATAAAAATCATGTGCATATCATTTCATATATTTACCAGCGTATCTTGGGAGACTGTAGGAGGCTTCAGATGAGACACATAGTAGAAAGGCATTGTTAGGAAGATGACACTGCCAGTGGGTTGTGTGTTTTGCTGTGCACAGGACTGACTGAAAGACTGGGAACTTAGGACTCATAACTATACCCTGAGATAATCCTGCAGGTTTTCATTGCAGCAAGGTGGGTTATATGAGTTAATTCTCTCATTCTGACCTGATACAGTCCTATGTCTGCTCATAAACAGATATGTTGCTTCAGGTTCAGTCCTCCTTTTCCTGTATTTCTGTATATTTTTTCCATCTTTTGACCCTGGATGGAGTCTGTTCATTCTCTCTGCATATACTGAATGTTTTCCTCTATCGTTCTCTTTACAAATCATCTGACGAGTCACATCCCTTACTGCGTGAGGGCATGCTTTTCACGTTCATTAACTTTTTACCTGTTACAGAATTGCCTTTCTGTTGAACACAGAAAACAAAGGGAATTTGCATTTCCAATGTCTTTCAGACATGGAGCCAAGAGCCAAGAGCAAGGATTACGCTTCAGTGCAAGATTTTTCCAAAGAATCGTCCTGCCAGGTTGCAATCATCGAGAGACTGACGAAGAATAATGGCTCAGATGCAGCTGTGGAATGTGAAAGTTGGTTGGAAAGTCAGCAAGAAAGTCAGGAGAGACATTTGAAAGAGGTGTTCACTCACATGAATGCCTTACCTGAGGAAAGAGATCTTGAATGTGATATTCCCTGGGAAAACTATAGTCAAAAGCCCGTCCATGCCACTCAAGACAGAGTGCTCAGAGGATCCTATTCCTTCCAGACACTGGAAAAGCGATTGAAACAGAAATCAAACTTAGTGAAAAAGCAGAGAACTTATAACAAAGAGAAGAAGCCTCATAAGTGTAACGATTGTGGTGAACTCTTCACTTACCATTCAGTGCTTATTCGACACCGGAGAGTCCACACTGGAGAGAAACCCTATTCCTGTGACGAATGTGGGAAATCTTTTAGCCACAGGGCGAACCTAACGAAGCATCAGAGAACTCATACTAGAATCCTCTTCGGATGCAACCAATGCAAGAAAACTTTCACAGAAAGCTCATCCCTTGCGATCCACCAGAGAATTCACATTGGAGAGAGACCTTACGAATGCAGTGAATGTGGGAAAGGTTTCAATCGAAGCACACATCTTGTGCAGCATCAGTTGATTCATACTGGAGTGAAGCCCTATGAGTGCAATGAATGTGATAAGGCCTTCATTCACTCGTCAGCACTAATTAAACATCAAAGAACTCATACTGGAGAGAAACCCTACAAATGTCAGGATTGCGGGAAAGCCTTTAGCCACTGCTCATCCCTTACTAAGCACCAGAGGGTTCATACTGGGGAAAAGCCATATGAATGTAGTGAATGTGGGAAAACATTTAGTCAAAGCACACATCTTGTCCAGCATCAGAGAATTCATACTGGAGAGAAACCCTACGAGTGTAATGAATGTGGGAAAACATTCAGTCGGAGTTCAAATTTTGCTAAACATCAAAGAATTCATATCGGAAAGAAACCCTACAAATGTGGTGAGTGTGGGAAAGCCTTCATTCATTCGTCAGCTCTTATTCAACACCAGAGAACTCATACTGGAGAGAAGCCCTTTAGATGTAATGAATGTGGGAAAAGCTTTAAGTGCAGTTCATCCCTCATCAGACATCAAAGAATTCATGTTGAAGATCAACCCTGAAAAATTACTGAGTATGAAGTAATGTAAGTTGGGTATATCACTGTATGAGGTACCTGAGTGTTTAAATGGAAACTCATTGTATGCCTTGAGACCCAAATATATAAGCATCTAATTTCATTTGCATAATATGTAGTTTTTGAGCCACAGACAGGCTGGTGCTTACATCTGTTGATTTGATAATTATTAAAACTTCCATTCAGGGATCTCAGAATTTTAAGTCTCAGTCTCCCAAATACTCATTCACTAAAAGTCATACAGTCCCAGAGAGGGTGGCCTTATAGACTGAGAAGTTGTTTTCCCCTCTCCTGATCTTGTTAGAGCCCTATTGTAGCCCCTCAGTTTGCAAAAGGAATTCTTACTTGGTAGGTTAGCTTGATGGCTCATAATATGCCCTTCTTGTGAGGAGGACACAAAGTTACTTGTCTTTGAGTCATCAGACATATGCATGACATCAGCTCTCCAGAGAATGTAAAGCTACCACTTAATGTGATGAGCATAACCAGGCTGTATTTAGTTATGGTCATAGGAATGATATTACTCGCAGAGTTGTGGTATTTGTTACCCCTGTTGTGTGGAACCCTACCTAAGTTTCCCTTTTTTGTTGTTTTTCCTGGAGTTCACCTGAGGTAGAGTTAGCCAGAATCTGAACTGTTAATCAGGTCCCTATTTGCTTATCCTTGGCATTGAATTAATCCTTGGTTTTCTATTGTGAACAACTGTGTAAGAAACTTTATCTACATCACTCAGCTTTCTGTAAATTGTGCTGTATCACCTTAAGGAAAGATTCCATAGATACTGAGGGTCTAGAAAGCTGGTGGATTGGATCAGTGTGTTATTGTATCTAGGGTTCCTGTCAAGAAGAAGTGAAGCCACTGAGACACCTGGGCATACATTCCTGTCAGGTATGGAAACCAGTTCACAGGACAGTCCTCAAGCAGCTCACTTGAGGATGAGCAGGTCTCCATGAAGAAATTACCATTTCGCTGCCCTTAAGGTTTACTCATATTGCTGCTGCTGCTGTTGTTCTCCATATGCTAATTAGTCTCTATCCTAGAGCAGCCTGAAAGAAGACAAGGCATGACATCACAATAATAAATTAGCATAAGTTGCAAGGGGACCAGAAAGGTGGTATGATTGGAAACACAAAAGCAAAAATTCAAATAAAGGTTTAATAAAACACTACACAAATGTCATTTTTTTATTATTCTACCTAGTGTAGGATATTCTATATATTATGTGTGTTACATAAAATTATATAATGATGGAAAAATATAATAAGATTTCTACTTCTCTCCTGCATCTTATCCATGATCTCTTGTCAACACAACAAAATGTTCAAACCTTAGGGTGTCACTGTACATTGTCACTTACAGCTATTAAAATGCTTTCACTAAACCACATACTTCAGTGAAAAGAAATTCATTTGGGGGCCAGATTTAAACTAACGAAATAAAAATGCTCAAAATGGGCATTCCAAAGTTTAGTTTAAAAATCTGCTACTCCCAGTTAGCACTTGTGGGACTTTGAAATGCTACTAATTCTGGTCTTAATTTTCTTTATATGTAAAATGAAAATAAATCATCCCTTTCTCATAAGTTGTCATGAGGATTAAATAAGAGTACGTACAAAGGACCTACTTAGGAGAACATATACTCCCAACTCCCCCTTTACCGTCTACATACAATTGAAAATGAAATAGTTAAGCTTCAGTCAGTACTCTGTGTATATGTATGGATTATATACGTGAGTGGGTGTAAACACTTGTGTATGAGAGTAACTCAAAAAATCCATGGGAAATTTGATTAAGAAATGTGTGTTTTGCTGAATTTTGAAATTTCATGTGTGATGTATTTCTGTACTGTGAATTCTCATGAGCTTTTTGAAGCCCCTGCACATATTTACATACACACACATATATACAAATATATTTTTCTAATGCTATGGCTAAGAACCAGTGGAAGTTAGAAGTGAATTTTTGCCATACCTTTGATTTATCTGTTGCGGACCATGGCTGTTCTGCTGTCTGGCCTCTCCTAGAGACAAACCCATACTTCTTTGTCTTCTTGCTTCTGTCTGGTGTTTTCCACATAGCGTCTTTGAGACCTGGAATATGCTTTTTTTACTCATGAGTATGATTTAAATAGGAGCTATTTGCTGGTTCCAGAGACTTGAGTTTGCAGTGTAGTGTGAAGGGATTTACACTACATTGGTTTTACTGGGAAATCTGGCCCTTTGCGTCTCAATCCTATGCCCGCTTTATGCGTGAGGTTCAACTTGATTACATGTCTGCATTCCAACACGAATATTGGAAGTTTTAATGCTGTACATTTCACATGTTTTTGCTTACCTATAAACAGTGTGTTCTTATTATTCATTGTCAATAAAGATGATGTTTGTATATTTATTGTCAGAAACTTTTGTAAGTTGCTTTTTTTTAAGATTTATTTTATTTTTATTGGAAAATCAAATATACAGAGAGGAGGAGAGAGAGAAGAAGATCTTCCATCTGATGATTCACTCCCCAAGCAGCTGCAATGGCTGGGCCGAGCTGATCCGAAGCCAAGAGCCAGGAGCTCTTTCCAGGTCTCCCACGTGAGTGCAGGGCCCCAAGGCCTTAAGCTATCCTTCCACTGATTTCCCAGGCCATAATCAGGGAGCTGAGTCAAATGTTGAGCAGGTAGTACTCAAAGTACTGTTCATATGGGATGCCACTGTTACAGGCTATTGCTTACCCACACCACCAACCCCCTATACCAAGCCAATTAATTTTGTCCATGTTCAGATTTCCTCTTTGCTAAATTTTGGGGGACTATAAATACGTTGTCTCCTGTGATGACAAATACAACTATTGGCATTTCCAAGTTACTGGAGTTATTCACAACTCCAAGGAGCATACCTACTTCCAAAAAAACCTCAGGAACATCCTCAAGACTATTTTCTAGCTGGGCTTGATCCATGCAAATCCCTTAGTATTTCAGCCTCATAGGCAGGGTCGCCTCATTTATGAGGCTGCGTCCCCATAAGGTCACAGGACAAGAAGGGTAGAGCCATCCCACTCCCTCAAGTTTCACTGCAGGTTAGGGACTTGGCTTTTCCCCAAAAGAGACCTAAAGACACTGAGTAGGCAAATCAAATACTGCAATTAGAAAGCAAACTTCACCCTGAGTCATTCTCCTTCCCATGTGTTTCTGTGAAAAGATGTTTTTCCCAGAGATCAGTGGTGCATGGATTAGACAACAGAACCTAAGGAAATAGTCACAGCATCAACTTCATAGGGTTTCTATGTCAGTTATATGATATTAGGTATGTGTTAGTGCTTTGTAAGCACTTTACAGAGGTGCATTTGACAATTTCCTATTCTTCAATACCAAGCTTTCATATTTATACAAGAATTAGAAACTCTCACCAGAGTGACCATGTAATACTAATTCATGTTGCCTATCTATTGTGAGCTGGTTGGGAATCTGCTCATTAACAGTTCTTTAGGAATACAAAATAATATAGCACAGCTACAGTCTGAAACTTCATTTCAGCATACCAATTCTATAATTTGTATGATTGCCTCAATTCTCAGTTTTATAGCCCATGCAACTCATGTTATAGTGACTTAAATCTGCTGAGTTATCCAGGACTTTGACTTGTGAAAACCTGTTTCCAGCTAGCTTAAACAAAAGGCTGCCATGATAAGACAGTTAAAGAGTGAGATCTAGCTTCAGATATAAATGAATTTAGGTGTTCAGAAGCTATTATCAGATCATTCTCTGTATCTCAGCTTGTTATTCTGACAACTGCTATTTCCAGAGAAAAGAATACTTCATTGTTCACGGTGCCATTAAAAGTTGTGTGCAGGATTCTGTTTAAATAGCCTGGCATGCATGCCCATCCATGAACCAATCACAATGGCCAAGAGAATTAGGTATTTCTGATATAGGAGAGGAAGAGTGAAATTTAGCCCTATCCAAAGCACACTACATGAGTTTCCCACAGAGTTTGCTACCAGCAGGAAAGAACAGAAAAAATAGCATCATACCAATGCCTAGACAGTTAAGGGACAGACATGACTTACTAATACCGAAGGCAGACACTGGTCTTCAATAGATGTGGATGGCAGTAGAGTGAGACTATAAGTGCTGTGAACATGACTACTTGTTCACAAATTGTAGTTTACATTGGATTTATCACAATCACAAAGAATTGAAGAATTTGTGTTTATTTTCAGGGAAATTATTTCAAGAGAATTTCATGTGCATGAAAATAAGTATTAACAGGAAGGTTGGAAATTATATGAACTCTGGTGCCTGTATGGGTTTCCCCCCTGCCCACTTTTTTCATTCATTTTTGTTTCATGGCCAATAAGTTGGCATTTTAAAAAGTCAGGAAGAGCAGCATTCTAAATGGAAGGCATTATGTATACAGGCGTAAGACATGGGCCTGTTTCTCCAGGCAGAGGGAGCTGTGTGATGAAGGGTGGTGATTTTCAGAAACTGCACGTTATATGGTTTCATTGGCTTAGAGCATAGAGAACTAGAGCAGAAGAAAATAGTTTAAGGAGTAGTGATCATCAGGAAGATACAGAAGCAAGGAACTAGATTTGTATGGTCATTTTTAGCAAATGAGTGTAATGCACAATTGAGTTTTTGCGTTGCAGAGAAGGGACTGGAGAGAATCAAAATCATTGACCGAGAGCAAGTCTGGAGGTTGTCCATCAACAAGTAGGCAAGAGACAGTGGCGTCTGAGCTGAAGCTTCTTCCTTTCCCCCTTCTCCCATTGCTCATCTTGGTTCACAGCTATAAAATTATGGGGAGAAGCATAGAAAAACACATTGAGAGAGAGAGAGAGAGAATCTTCCACGTGCTAGTTCATTCCCCGGATGGCCACAATGGCCAGAGCTGATTCGTGAAGCACAGAGGAAGCTCCTCCGTGACTTTGCTCAGGATGCTTCCTATTCAACAGTCAGATCATACAATATCAAGGATGTAGGGCTCCACGATGCTGGCATCTCACATGGGTGCAGGTTCAAGTTCCAGCTGTTCCATTTCCAATCCAGTCCCTTGCTAATGCACCTATAAAAACAGCAGAAGATAATCTAAGTACTTGGGCCCTTGCCAATCTATGTGGGAGACCTGGATAAAGTTCTTGGCTCCTGGCTTCATCTGGATCCAACCCCAGTTGTTGAGACCATTTGGGGGGAGTGAATAAATGGGAAGAAAACCACTTTATTTTCCCCCTCTTTGTATGTCAGCCTTCCAAATAAGCAAATCTTTAAAAAATACATAATCAACGGTTTTTAAGCTATATATGGGTGTATAGAAAGAAGTATGTCAACTCGTTCCCTCCCGTTGCTGGGTCATTATCATTTATGGAAAATGTTTTGACAGGTGTAAATTTCCAGGTTGTTTATTTCTTTAGTACTTCAGTACTTTAAAAGTGGTGTTCCGGGTCCAGCGTGACAGCCCAGTGGCTAAAGTCCTCACCTTGAATGCATCAGGATCCCATATGGGCACTGGTTCTAATCCTGACAGCCCCTGTTCCCATCCAGCTCCCTGCTTGTGACTTGGGAAAGCAGTCGAGGATGGCCCAAAGCCTTGGGACTCTGCACCCACATGAGACACCCAGAGGAGGCTCCTGGCTTCAGATCAGCGCAGCACCAGCCGTTGCGGCCATTTGGGGAGTGACTTATCAGACAGAAGATCTTCCTCTCCATCTCTCCTCCTCTCTGTATATCTGCCTTTCCAATAAAAATAAATAAATCTTTAGAAAAAAAAAAAGTGTTGTTTCATGGAACTTTTTTTTTGGAGGGAGAAGTAATTATCTTTGTTCCTTGGTATGTAAATATCCTTTTTCTCTTTTTAGAGATTTTCCTTTATACTGGTTTATAAGAAACTTGAATATGTGAATTGATACAATTTTCTTCATGTGTTTTGTTTGAATTTTATTGAGCCTCTTGGATATTTTTACTCCAAATATTCTTCTATGCCCTGTCTCTCCTGCCTGTTAGATTTTTATTACTCTCAATTAGATTGCTTGATATTGTTCCACAACACAATAGAGGTATTTGGTTCATTTTTCCATCTTTTTTTCTCTGATTTCATTTTGGAGTTTCTGTTACATCTTCATATTCACTTATCTTTTCTTTTGCAGTATCTGATCTGTCCTCAATCCAATTCAGGATGTGTTCATTTCAAATACTGTATTTGTTATCTCTGTCCAGAAACTCCATTTCCCACTTATATTGCCCCCTCTGATGGTTCAGAGGTCACCAGGTTGCCCTGTACTTTCTCCTAAAGGTCTCCACTGAGAACGCGACTTAGAGTTCAGTTCAGCCACTATGTTCCTATTTCTCTGCAGATCCTCTGTACAGCAAGCCGACTTTTACCTCTCTGTATATTTGATTTTCCAATAAAAACAAAATTTTTTTAAAGATTTACTTATTTTATTACAAAGTCAGAGATACAGAGAGGAGGGGAGACAGAGAGGAAGCTCTTCCATCCGATGATTCACTCCCCAAGTGAGCCGCAACTGGCCGGTGCTGCGCCGATCAGATGCCGGGAACCAGGAACCTCTTTCACGTCTCCCACGTGGGTGCAGGATCCCAAAGCTTTGGGCCGTCCTCGACTGCTTTCCCAGGCCACAAGCAGGGAGCTGGATGGGAAGTGGAGGTGCCTGGATTAGAACCGGCGCCCATATGGGATCCCGGGGCTTTCAAGGTGAGGACTTTAGCCGCTAAGCTACGCCACCGGGCCCCCAACAAAATTAATTTTTAAAAAACCATGGATTACAAACATTATTATTTATGTGAGTCACACAAAAAAAGACCCAGAAATTATAATGAAGGCATTGTAGATTTTCAACAAGTTTAGTCCAGAACTTGCTTTTAAAGGACAAGCAAAAGCTTGCACACCCGCCTGTCAACCATGCCAGTGTCTGGAGTCTTCATTTACCACAGGCCGGTCAGTTCTCTCACTGGCTTTCTTCACTCGCACCGAAATGTCCCAAGGAAGCCGTTAAAGCCATTGCTCGTGTCCCCACACGCCCAGTGACACACAGCCAGAGCCCCCCCCCCGCCCACCAGCTTGTCCAACGCGACAGGATGCTTTCAGGTAGGCCAATTCCCTCACAATGGCTGACAGAGGGGGGCGGGGCCGCGGGAGCTGAGGATTCTGGGCGTTGTAGTTCTGGCGCCGCGCCTGCGCGCAGGCACGCTTGGCTGGTCCGGCGCCATGGCTTGGCCGCGTTCCCGCCCTGTCCGGTCCTTTGAGCGGCCGCCAGGTACGCGTGCCCCGAGGGCGCCGGGCCTCGGTTCCCCTTGGCTCTTCCCTCGGCGTCCGGGGCATGTCCGTCCCCTCCGGAGCTCCTGCCCACGTTTGAGGGCCGGTCGGGCTGGGCCTCCCTCCTGGATGTGAGCTGGCTCGCCCTCCGCCGGGTCGGCCTCACCCCCCGCGCGCGGGGTCCTCCTCCCCAGGGCGGGGACATGGAGGCCCGGGGTACCCGGGCTCCGGACGTGGGGTCAGGGCTGGGATCGGACATCCCGGGTCTTCTCGGCCCCGGCCTGAGGAGCGTGGCCGAGAAGGGTCGTTAAGAGGACGAGGCCGGCGGGGCAGTGTCCGTCAGGGCTGGTGAGCCGCTGTCCAGGCTTGGACGTGGGTCTCCCGTGATGGCGACCTGCGGCGGTACATATCTCAATCACTTGTGATTGTCTAACCCTTTGCACCGCCCAAAGTGTCAGCCAGAAAGTGGACCCTTCTTCGTTCCTTGGAAAGGTCAATGCTTGCTTAAGGGCGACCCCCAAGGGACCGCTTTGGGTGAGGTCACAGCATCTAGAAAAAAAAAAGTTAACCAGGGAAGTTATGACTTTAGGAAAATATTAGCTTCGGGAACTTGTGCATGATGTCGAAGTGAGAAGAACTCGTGGTTTTTACACTCCCTTTCCAAACATTGGTTCACTGCGCCCACACCAGGCGCATTATTGTCGCAATGGCTGGGTGGAGGTTAGAACCATCACTCGGGGGTCTTACTCCTAAACCCATTTCCCGTGTATGGCCGCCTGTTCGTTGTCCGCCGGAACGGTTCCAGAAAAGTCGGAAGAAGGTTAAGACTAAGAAGACCGCAGCACCATGTGTCCGAGGTGTCTTAGAGTTTTGGCTGAGCTGACTCTCCTGCTGCGTATGTGCGCAGTTAGCATCAAGCTGAACGTCGTTGAGCTTTAACTAGTATTGTTCATTATGTTGACAAAATGTAGAATGTGCCCGGTTGGGCTGGGAAACATATTTGACTAGCATGATCTACCCGACGTTTTGCCAAGTAAGAGTTTGTCAGGGAGCACTGGAGTCAGGAGCCAAGACTCAGATCCAAACACGCGAATGTGGGTTGCGGGCATTCAAGCAGCACCTCAGATGCGGTGCCAAACATCTGCCCACGGTTACAGATCATTTGAAACACATTGTTCTCTTGGGAATCTTATTTTCATTTGTATGCGATTTTTAAATGTTTGTCATAGCCTCTGTCTTCTCTTTTATTATTATTATTATTATTATTATTATTATTATTATTATTATTTTGTTTTTTTCCTGCTTTGACAATGTGTATGTCATTCTTTAGAGAATCAGTTCATGGCTTTTTGTTCAAGCTGGGATTTGGGCTTTGTTATTTTTTTTCATTATTCATTAGGTTATCGTTTTTACCTCTCTTAGTTTTCTTCTGATTCACTTTTTAAAGTGGCCTTTTTTTTTTTTTTTAATTTTGAACTCTTTCCCAAAAGCCTCCTTGGAAGTATTATTTAGGGTTATACATTCAGTCTTGAAAACTTTGGCAACAACCCATGCATTTGTAATCTATAATATTCATTTTCCAACTCACTGGCAATTCTGTTTCAGTTTTCTCTTTGACTTAAAGGCTGCTAACGAATACCTTCGTAATTTTCAGGCCAGAAAACATGTCCCTCTCATCCAGACTTCCATTTGCACTTGCTTTCTGTGGCATCATGTGGAGAGAATGTACACTGTACAGTCTTTTCTTTTTGATTGTGATTCTTTCTCTTTGTGGTCTGTGGCAAATCTTAGCTAACGTTCCCAGAATGCCTGAAAATGACTTTTGGGTGTGAGTTTCATTATATCCACATCCAACTTCTTCATCTCCAATGTTCTTTGCATTTATGTGCAAGTCTCGCTTTATATATTTTGATGCTTTTGTCTTTTAATTCGGTTTGGCTGGAGTAAGGTCAGATGAAGTTCTGCTGTGTTTCCTGGGCAAGTCCTGTTGGTTCCGTGGGAAGCAAGTGTTTTTTTCAGAGCAGGTGCATATTCAGCATGTTGCAGCATAACGGACTCCCTACGTGGAGGGTCATTTAACCCTACTCGGTGGAGTTTGACCTTTCACTCCTGAGGCTCACCAAACCATCCTAGAAGACCCGATGGTATAAGGAAATAATAGGTAGTTCTGGTTCTTGAACCAAACTCAACAGCAGCAAGTTCATCTCTTTTATGTAGGTGGAAAAGCAAATTAATGCCAGGCATACATGGACAAGACCTCTGCCACCCCTATTTCTCTCTCTTTTTTAACTTATTTTTAAATGTTTGTTACATAGGTAAGGGGATTGCAGATCCTTACAGGTCTCTGGGTGAAATGCGGGGGAGGGAAAAACCCAGCCTCCCTCCTGAGTGTGCGGGAAGGGGGAGAGGTTTTGCTGCGTCAGGGGACAGACATGTTCATCCTGGTTTCATCCCAGGGACTGTCATTGGGGAAGATTGTCCTTTGATGGGTGCTACTTGAGTCATCTCAGTTGTTCCGAGGTGGTGTTGGCTTCTTTGCACCAGGTGTGAGAAACCACTTCCCATATCTGCTGGCTGTCTATATTTTAGTATGTTCATAGCCTTAGATGCTTGGCAAAGTATTTGGCCTGCAGTGTTATTCAGCCTGTTCTTTCCATCTGTTGATGAGCGTTCAAGTTCCTCTGTTGGATCAGAGGACCTGACTATCCTGTCTTTCATGTGCATCCCAATATGTTTTCTCTCCCTAAGCAGAGTCTGTAGCACAGTGGCCCAGTCCCACAACATGTGCTCTGAGGCCCGATCAGAGGTCCATGTGGTATACCCTAATATTGGGATCAGATGGAGTAGACCCATCAGGCCAACTACTGAGAGTCCCTACTGAGTTGGTTTCCAGATCCAACTCCTGCGTGTGTCAGCGGGTGTTGCAGTCTGGCCCAACCCAACCCACCACCGGACCCAGCAGGCACTGCTGCCTGGTTGGGGTGACCCTCAGTAATCATAAGCAGATAGTTTCCCAGGCCTGACCTTCTAATTCCCACCCCACAAACCACTGCAGCCTGGCCCGGCCCACCTCTAGACCTGATTCTTACTTGTACTGGCAGGTGCTGTAGCCTAATTGGGAGATCCCTAAGGACTCCTTCCAGGGCTGCACCTGGAACCCGCTCTCAAGTGTCCTGGAAAGTACTGAATCCTAGACTGGCCATCCTGCCCCCAGACCTGGCTCTCATGCAGACAGGTGGATGCTTTGGCCTGACCCAGGGAAGTCCTGCAAATTCCCTCCTCTGGTCCACCCCATCCCAGATCCCTTGATTACCTATGGGTACAGTGACCTAGTCCATAGAAGCCCCCAGAAATCATTTTATACATGTCAAACAAGCCCTCAGTGGTGTCTGTTCTGACCCTCCCAAGTCCCCCAGCCCCTAGCAATGTGTACCTCCCACACACACATGATCATGGTGGTGGTGATGGCATCCCGGTGGCCCCAGCTTGTGTCTGCCCATTGTAGCACGGCAGGCCTCTACCTCCCTTCCCCTCAGATCATTTTTAAAAATTTTAAAAAGTTAGAATAGGCAGCTATGCTGGCACAGTGGTATAGTTATCACAGAACTGACATTAACCAGACTCAGATTGCCTGCCAGCTACTGGCTGCCTTTCTCCCAACAGTGTAACACTTGCCCAGGTACAAGGCAACCTCTGCAGTTGCTTACACTGGGGCCTAATTTCTATACTACAGAACTTTGGGCCTTTTTTTTTTTTTTAAATAAAAAGGACTACTATTTAACACTTATGATTGAAGTACACTTTATTTCTGTTTTTTTTCTCTTTTTTCAATTTATTCATTAATTACATTGTATTACGTGACACAGTTTCATACATACTGGGATTCTCCCCACCCCTCCTCAAATCCTCCCCCCGAAGTATACTTTATTTCTACTGTTGTTATCCCTACTTGCTTTTTATTTCTATTTCCCTGAAATAGAAAATATAGATAAGACTATTTGAACATGAGGTTGAGAGAGGCATGTCAAGGTATCTAATATTTAAATTTTGAAATTGTAGTATTCACTTTATATGGAAACTGAGGTCTCTGGAAAAAAATTATTTCAAGATTTATTTATTTTTGTATTGGAAAGCCAGATATACAGAGAGGAGGAGAGATAGAGAGGAAGATCTTCCATCCAATGGTTCACTCCCCAAGTGGCCGCAATGAGTGGAGCTAAGCCGGTCCGAAGCCAGGAGCCTGGAACCTCCTCCAGGTCTCCCACATGGGTGCAGGGTCCCAAAGCTTTGGGCTGTCCTCGACTGCTTTCCTAGGCCACAAGCAGGGAGCTGGATGGGAAGCGGGGCCACCAGGATTAGAACTGGCACCCATATGAGATTCCTGCTTGTTCAAGGTTAGGACTTCAACCACTAGGCTACTGTGCCAGATCCAATAAATTACCACTTTAAAGTTATGCAGATACACGATTCCTGATCAATAGACCTGCCACTAAATCAACTTGCTGTGTAAAGTGAGAAAAAGTAATCCAATCTTTCCTTGGCACAGTCTAAGAATCTTTTTACTTCTATCTTCCTGGAGAAACAATTTCTTAAAATTTTTGAAGCAGGCCCGGCACTATAGAACAGCAGTTAAAGTCCTTGCCTTGAACGCTCTGGGATCCCATATGGGTGCCAGTTCTAATCCTGGTGGCCCCGCTTCCCATCCAGCTCCCTGCTTGTGGCCTGGGAAAGCAGTGGGGGACGGGCCAACGCTTTGGGTCCCTGCACCCATATGGGAGACCCAGAAGAAGTTCCTGGCTCCTGGCTTCCAGTCAGCTCAGCTCTAGCTGTTGCAGCCACTCATGGAGTGAACCAGCAGATAGAAGCTCTTTCTCTCCATTTCTCCTTCTCCATGTAAATCTGCCTTTCCAATACAAACAAACCAACCTTTTTAAAAAGAGCCTCAAGATCTGAATTTGGTGTAACAATTGCAATGCCATCCGAGATGTCTGCTCCCAAGTCCCTGGAATACAGTACTGGCTCTTCCAGATCTCAGCTTCCTGCTAATTGGCTTCCTAGGAGGCAGCCAGGGATGCTTCAGGCAGTAGGTCTCTGCCGCTCCTGGGGGAGATGCAGGTTGAGTTCCTGCTCCCAACCTTGACCTGCCCCATTGCAGGCATTTAGGAGGGAACCATTGACCAGACCTTCCACCCTCCTTCTCCCTTCCTCACTGTCCCTGCCCCGCTCCCTCTCCACTTTTCTGCCTTTAGAATAAGTTTAAAACATTACAGAAAAAAAAATTATCACTGCAAGTTTCAAGATCTTTTTTGGAACAAGAGCCTTTGTCTTCCTTCTTCTCGAAGGTCACCCTTGTGTTCCCTGAGTGAGATCACACTCTGTACCTGAAATTCCTCACGTGACTGACTTCTTTTCCGCAGGTGTGTTGTTGCCAGAATCCGCTCTTCCCAGACAGGGCCACACAGGAGCGGAGATGATGGCTACCTTGGTTTTCCCTCTTGGAACTCTGGTAAGTCCCGGTGTCCTCTGTTTCCAACCTGCAGTGCTGATCTGAGAGCATGCTCGACTTCTCGTGAAGTCTTGGGCTTTCTCCGCGTGCCTGTAGCATCTTTGGAAATTGACTCCAATTGTTTGGCAAGGGAAAATTGGGCTTCCTCGTGGAAAAAGATACAAACTGTAGGAAGATTCTAAACCAAATATCAGAACACATGGTCTTTCCAAAAATTCCTGGGCTACCTTTAGATGCAAAAGGCAGTCTTGTAAATTGACTTTTAAAAAAAAAAAAAAACACACATTTGTTTCTATTGGCAAGGCAAATTTAGAGAGAAGGAGACAGAAAGATCTCCCATCTGCTGGGTCACTCCCTAATTGGCCACAGCTGCTGGAGCTGAGCCAATCCAAAGCTAGGAGCCAGGAGCTTCTTCTGGGTCTCCCACATGGATACAGGGTCCCAAGGCTTTGGGCCGTCCCCGACTGCTTTCCCAAGCCACAAGCAGGGAGCTGCAAGGAAAGTGGAGCACCCGGGATATGAACTGGTACCCATATGGGATCCCAGCACATGCAAGGTGAGGACTTTAGCTGCTCGGCTATTGTGCCAGACCCTTTTAATGCTAATTTCACCTACTTTTATTTTTTATAATGCTTCTTTTTATTTATTTAGAAATCAGGGAAACATTGAGCAAAATTTTCCATCAATTGGTTCACCCCCCCAAATGCCTACAACAGCTGGGGTCGGGTCAGTCTGGATTCCCCAGCAGAGTGGCAATGATCCAAGTACTTGAGCCAATAGCTACTGCCTCCAGGAGCCTCCTTAGTAGGAAGGGGGAATCATAATGGGAGGTGGAACCAAAACCCAGGCACCTTTGCAGTGCGGGCATCTCAAAGAGCATCTTTTATTTTTAATAATACATTCATTTTATTTTTGATGATGTTTACATATCTGAGAGGGATGCATGCCCATGTGGACTCCAGTTAGGGCGTGGAAGGTTGAGGAATGGGGGAAGTGCCTCCAATCTTCTGGTACCTGGGGAAGGTGGAGAGAGAAGGGGAGCACACCACTCCCAGCAGTCCAACTGCATCAGTACCAGGGATGGGGGAAGGCCATGCGATGCCACCCCACGGTCCCCAGTGCGGAGCATGTTCTGAGGACACTGCTTAAGTGGTTTTGATAGTTCTGAGATGCTGTTGATTTTGTTGCTTCAAGGTTGGGGAGATCCTTCCCAGGTCCATTGGTTGACACAGCCCACCTTAGAGCCTCGATTTGCCCAGATACTTGTCTGGGAGAGTTGTCCAATTTATTCTGCCCTCCATGGTACTAGATGCCCTCAGCAGGCCTCAGTGTTCTGTCCTGGCCCCATGAGCATCTGGGCATGCCGTCTACTGCACAGGCCCCAGCAACCATGGAGACCCAGTTGTGACACATGCACTCCACAGTCAGACCAGCATCCTGTGATTTTTCACTGTGGTTGAAGTTCTGACTCACAAGTATGCCAGCAGGCACTGTGACCTGGCCTGGTCTGGGCTGCTTACAGACTTGGTTCTTGCACTCAGCTGCAAGGACAGTGTCCTGACAGATGGGTTCCCAAGCTCCTCTATCTGGTCACCTCCCAGTGGCAGATCTTGCGCAAACTGGTGGATTCTTAGCCTAACCTGACTTGCCCTGCTTTGTGTCCTGGCAGGCACAGTGGCCTTGCCTGATCGTCCTACACCCAATTTCGGCTCTTACTGTTGGAGGCTATAGCCCAGCCATGCCTAGTCCATCCCCAGACCCAGCTCTTGCATGGTTCAACGAATGCAGAGACCTAGCTCAGCCTGTCCTACACCTACCCTGGCTCTTAGGAGCACTAGCAGGTGCTGGAGCCCAATCTGACATACCCCTGACCCACTCCACACTCATGCCAAGGGATGGTGCAGCCATGTCCAGCCCAGTTCACCACCCGCATTCCACCTCTCAAGCTCAATTAGGGACTACACCTATGCCAAGGCATCCCCTTAGTTCCCTGATCGAGTTTGCTCCCAATCACAGATCTTGCACATGCCAGTGATTGTTCCAACCCAGCCCAACATAACCTATCACCCAACCTGGCCTTTGCCATTGAATGCTGCAGCCTGGCCTGGCCTGGCCCAACCCCAGACCAAAACACTTGCTGGTAAATAATGCAGCCTAGCCCTGCCAAGCCTGCCCCCCATTCTGGCTTTCATGCAAGCCAGTAAGTATGATAGCCTAGCCTAGCCTGGCAATGGCTCACACCCCATCCTGGCACCTGCATGTGTCAGTGTGTCACGGTTTGGCCTGGCCCTGCCTGGCTCATCCCTTACAGAACCAATTCACACCTGCCAACAAGTAAAGCAGCCCTGCCCAGCCTGACCAACATCCAGCCCTGACACTTGCTTACCAGTGGGTGCTACAGCCCACAAGGGGAGTTCCCCTAAGTTCCCCCACCAGGCCCACTGCCACAGCCAAATTTCATGCATGCCAGTGAATGCTAGGTCCTTACCTAGCAATCTGTCCCCCCAATGTGTGCTGGTCGATGTTGTGCTTAGTCCTGCCTCACACCCAGTTCTTGGGTGTACCTGAAGATGCTGTAGCCTGGACCAACCCAGCCTGTGCCCAACCCCAATACCCATGAATGTTAGTGAATTCCATGGTCATGCCTAAGGGTGGCCCATCACCACCCCTAGCCCTTGAGCAGACCAGTTGACATGGCAGTCCCACAGGGGTGAGCCCATAATTCCTCCTCAGAATCCTCTCCCAAACACATTTCTCTCATGAGCTGGCTATGCCCCAACACTCAGTGGCAGGGACTGTGGTGGAGTGCTGCCAGAAAGGCTCCTCAGCCATGGCTTTTGTGTATGGTGTTAGGCGGTAGTTGATACCAACAATCCCAGCTGAGGTCTCCCACATAGGTGGGTGTATTGATTTGGTTCCAAAAGGTCCTCCCCTTTCCCTCCGGTGAATCACCCAGTCTCAGACCCCTCATTTATCTGCAAGTACAGTAGCCAGGTTGGTGGAAGTCCCCCAGCAGTCACTTCTCACCTGTCATGTTCTGCTTCAGTAGTTCTCCTTCCCACACATCTCCAGACCCACTTCCATGAGCAATTGACAGCCTCCCCATGCCTTGTCCTCTGGCAGTGTGCCACCCAGGGCCCGTGCACATTCATGCATGGGTCCCCAAACCTTGTCTGTTGGCATGCCGGCATCTCCCCACCACCCACACATCTTTAAAAAAAAAAAAATAGAATAGGCCACTATGCTGGCACAGAGGTGTAGTTAACACAAATTTGCTATTAACCAGGCCCAGAATGCCCACCAGCTATTAGCTGCTTTTTTCCCAGCAGTGTAATACTTGCCTAGGTACAATGCAACCTAAGCCGTTGCCTACAGCTGGGGGTAAAACAGCTCCTAACCACTAGAAAATCTATAAACCAGGTGCCACACATTGCTCAATTGGCTAATCCTACCTCCAAGCACTAGGATCCCATATGGGTTCCAGTTTGTGTCCCAGCTTCTTCACTTCTCATCCAGCTCCCTGCTTGTGGCCTGAGAAAACAGTAGAGGGTGGCTCAAAGCATTAGGATGTTGCACCCACATGAGAGTCCCGGAAGAATCTCCTGGCCCCTGGCTTTGGATTAGCTCAGCTCCAGCCATTGCAGCCACTTGGGCAGTGAGCCAGTGAATAAAAGATCTCTCTCTATCTCTTCTCTCTGTAAATCTTCCTTTCCAATGAAAATAAATAAATCTTTAAAAAAATAATAATAATCTTTAAAAAATCTCTTTAAAAATCACATCATAAGCTCGCATTATTATTTAAATAGCACTGACATAGAATTCTACATAATATGAACTTATTGATTACATCCCCATGGAATTGCTGAACATGTCCCTCTAACTTGTTCTTTTTACTAATTACATTCATGATCATAGTTGGGTTTTTATTGCCTAGAATCTTTTTAACAGTGTCAATTCATATTACTATTGTATAGCACAGAAGATACATAATGCCTGTTCAAAGCCCCTAATAGATTTATATATATCCTGTAAGGATTTAGCTTGTTGGCCTGTATAATTGGTGATTCACATTCCTGGAGTTTTTCCGTTTTGTCTGTGTCATGATTCTCCCAGATCAGCTGCAGATAAGAACAGAGACCGCAGTGGACGGTGTGAACAAGTGGGGTCGAGACCCTAAGTCATTTCCTTTAAGAATTGTAACAGGAGATGAAGCAAGGCTTTCCCAGTAGAATCCAGAAGACAGGGCACAGTGGCCTCACAGGTGTGACGGTAACAATCTGAGTGATGGCAGTGTGCTTCTCTTAGGAATCCGTGACATTCAAGGACGTGGCTATCGACTCCACTCTGGAGGAATGGAGGCTGATGGACCCGCACAGAGGAACCCGTACAAGGACGAGATGCTGGAGAATTACAGGAATCTTGTCTCCGTGGGTAAGCAGCATCTCTGTGTTGATGAGCTGGCCCCTTTGACCAAGTTTCCTGAGGATACTGAACTTCTAAAATACCTACCTTAATCTGAGTTTTAAGTTTAGATGCTAAAACCTCTGAATCTTTAAAGTGCTTTGCTGGAACCTATGCCATTCTTAGTTCCTAATTCAATGATCTATTCATTGTAGAATAAGAAATGCAAGGAGTCTTCCAAAAGTTCATGAAAATGTATATTATGACCAAAAAAAAAAAAAGCCTGCATGGATTTTACATCTTTTGCACCAAAATAAAGCCAACCCAACTTATGATATGTTGTTATAATATGTCTGCATAGGTTTGGGTTAGAGGCACCAAGAATGATAAGACATCAGTTTGAAAGGAGCCCCTATCAGTGACACATGAATTCTGAATTCTGCTAAAATTGAAGAATGAGCACCAAATTTATAGTGAAGCATGGGTGGAAGAGTGGTGAAATCATTGATGCCTACAAAAAGTTTATGGGGACAATGCCCTCATTGGATATTGGGTATTGATGGGTAGCTCATTTTCAGAAGGGATAGGATGATGTTCAAGAGGCAGCTCATAGCGGCAGACCATCCACATCAGTTTACAAGGAAAAATCAGTCCTGTGACTTGAAGAAGGCTGATGGTTAATAGCAGAAACAGTAGCCAAACATACACACCTCAACTGGCTCAGTATGCAGATCTCTGAAAATTAAAGTGGAGCAGACTTCATGCATGATTCTCCCAGATCAGGTGCAGATAAGAACAGAGACCGCAGTGGACGGTTTGAACAAGTGGAGTGGAGAACCCTGAGTCATTTCCTTCAAGGATTGTAACAGGAGGTGAAGCAAGGCTTTCCCTGTAGAATCCAGAAGAGAGGGCACAGTCAACATGGTGGCCGCTCACTCGCATGGAAATGAGCCCATCGGAACAGAGATGGTGGCAGCAGGTTAAGGGGATGCTTGCAACGCTTTGCTCGTTGACTTTCTGAAAGGCTAAAGAACAGTAACACCTGCTTCTCAGGAGAATGTTTTTAAGGAGTGGGCCAAAGCTTTAGCAGAAAAAAACACCCAAGAAAACTACCCAAATGACTTCTTTCACCACAACCATGTTCTGGCTTGTGCCTCTCAACAAACAAGGGACGTTTTGTGAGTCTTAAAGCACAGGCTTTCCTTCAGTCCTTATTTACAGTCCTGATTTGTCTCCCTGACTTCCTGTTTTGTTTTCTGATCTTAAATGGTCCTTAAAGGGCTCCCGTTTTTCCTGTTAATATGGTGAAATTCCCGGAGTCTGCAGGTTTCGGGGAGGGACTAAGTGCCTGGACCATTGCTGACAAGTTTCTTCAACTTCTGAGCTCACGTTGTTTTGTGTTTATGTCTTGTAGTCCCCCTCATCCATGAGCTTTGTATCATTGCTTCACACATGCCCCATTGGACTCTTGGAGATTGTTGACAAGCCCACAGATTTAGTTCCAAAGTTTGTTCTGGTCTCTCCCATAACTGGGAAACATCAGTGACTCTAAAAAGAAAGGAGTCGATGGGGTCAGTTTTCTTTTCAATTCATAATTAATTAGAGAAGCAGAAAGAGGGAGGGAGAGCTATCCACTAGCTCACACCCCTGTTGTCTGTAATAGTAAGAACTGGGGCAGGCAGAAGCTGGAAGTATAGAACTTAGCCCAGGTCTCCCTCATGAATGACAGAGACCCAACTATTCTGTCCATCACCTGCTGTCTCCCAGGTTTGAGTGCCTTGAAAATGGAAATAGGATTCAATCCCAAAGCACTCTGAGACAGGATACAGGAGGGTCCCAAGAGGCTTCTTGACCATGGTCAAACACCTACCGCTATTCTGTTTTTAAATTCAATTAATTCAAATGACCTATTATCCCACAAAACCATATCCCTTGAGGTAGATATTTTTGCATTTCTCTAGCTCGTCACTGTACAAGAGAATATTCTACTAAGATAGAAGTCTTCCATATCAGCACTGCCTAGCCACTTCTTCTGTGCTGTCCACTCTGGCATACACTAGCCACTTGTGGCTTTGGAGCAACTAAAATTTGATCCACCTAAAAACTGATTTTTTTTTTTTTATTTAAATTCAAGTTGAAGCAATCCCATGTGGCTACTGTAGGCGTGTCGGACAGCGCACCACTACACCTTCCTGTGATCACATCTCTACATAGAACATTCAGAATTGAGACTGCATTTGGCAGTAGTTCTCACAGCATCAGTCAAATCTGGTTTATTGTTTTCTGAACAGGGCCTGCAGTTTCCAAACCAGACGTGATACCTCGTTTGGAGAATGGAAAAGGACCCTGGGCAGTGGTGAGAGGAATTTCACGAGTCCCCTATGCAGGTGAATGAATCAGAACCAAGAAGGGGTTATTTCAAATAACAGATCATGGGGGAATGTTCATTGGAATATCTGAAACAGTTAATGGGAGCTCTCTCTGCTCCAAGTTGTGTCAGAGAAAAAGATCCAACTCCCCCACCTCCAATCTTCCCCTCTTCCCAGCCCCCCCGTTCTCCACTCTGAGTTTCCTGTTCCTATCCTACTCCATTTTGTACATTTTCATACTTGTTTCTTCTTT
Source organism: Ochotona princeps (assembly GCF_030435755.1). NCBI lineage: Eukaryota > Metazoa > Chordata > Mammalia > Lagomorpha > Ochotonidae > Ochotona > Ochotona princeps. The sequence continues at coordinate 47,411,749 of NC_080848.1, read as the reverse complement.
ATCTATTCAGCCATGCACAGAATTTCCCCCAACAGTTCTGTTCTTTCTGATTAACTCTGTTTTTTCTCAATTGTCACCATTATCCTACTTTCTTAATTCATTTCCTGAAAATGCTTTCTTTTTTTTTTTTTTAAAGATTTTATTCAATTTTATTACAGCCAGATATACACAGAGGAGGAGAGACACAGAGGAAGATCTTCCGTCCGATGTTTCACTCCCCAAGTGAGCCGCAACGGGCCGATGCGCGCCGATCCAAAGCCGGGAACCTGGAACCTCTTCCGGGTCTCCCACGCGGGTGCAGGGTCCCAATGCATTGGGCCGTCCTCAACTGCTTTCCCAGGCCACAAGCAGGGAGCTGGATGGGAAGTAGAGCTGCCGGGATTAGAACCGGCACCCATATGGGATCCCGGGGCTTTCAAGGCGAGGACTTTAGCCGCTAGGACACGCCGCCGGGCCCTGAAAATGCTTTCTTAAAGGGTTAAACATTTGTTTTTAAGGCAAACTGATTTTACATAAAACTTGTGATGTAATTTGCGCTTGCAGGACAGCTGAAACATTGAAGAAAAGTTTCTCCCCAAAGTTTTTTAACTCATTGAGAGTACCAGGACTGAATCAGCTGAGAATATGCAGTACTCATTTAATCTACTGAGTATACACCTATATCCTGTGCAATGAATTAGGCACTAGTGAATAAGCTAAGTGTCTGCCCTCATGGTGATTACCTTTTGAAGATATGTAACTACTGAGTCAGCCATGTAGTGCTGGTACTACCCTTTACCTTCGAGTCAGCTGGAGGGCATGAGGGCATCAAGTAGACTGGGGTGGCTCCTGGAGTGGGGCCGTTTCAGCTCAGCTCTGGGGGGGTCAGAAGAAGCCACCCCAAGCAAGAGGAGAAGATCACCTTTCCAGGCAAAGGGAGTAGCAACACCAAGCACCTGATAGGAAACAGAGTATAACGCATTTTAGAAATCAAGAGGAATTTGCTGCTACTGAAGCACAAGGGAGGGGGCGAGTCAGGTTATGGATGGAGTCAGGTTAGAGTTGGACAGACCTGCCAGTGCAGGGCAGGTGGATGATGAGGGGGAGCTTGGATTTCAACCTGAGTGAGTGCAGAGCATAGCGGGGAGAGATTAGAAGACCATCCTATGGAAGGACATGCTGAGAGGCTATTCCTACAGCACAGGCAAGAGACCATAGTAACTGTGAGTTATGGTCCTGGAGCTGTCTAGTTGTCTTATCTTTATTAATGCTTTTTGCCTTAAGTCTGTTTTGTCTGAGAGTAACATCACTAAAGTATCCTCTAGGTGGTGGTTGTTTTTACGCTACACCTTTCTTTCATCTGTTCGCTTCTAGCTTTTATGCATTTCTTTTATAAATAACATTTGTTAATTTTTAAAAAAGATTTATTTTATTGGAAAGGCAGATGTACAGAGTAAAAGAAAGGCAAAGATCTTCCCTCCGCTGGTTCACTCCCCAAATGGCTGCAGCGGGAGCTGAGCCAATCCAAAGCTGGGAGCCAGGAGCTTCCTCCGGGTCTCCTACGCAGGTGCAGGGTCCCAAGGCTTTGGGCCATCCTCAACTGCTTTCCCAGGCCACAAGCAGGGAGCTGGATGTGAAGTGGAGCAGCCGGAATGTGAACCTGCACTCGTATGGTATGCAGTGCTTGGAGGTGGAGGATTAGCCAGTGAGCCAACATGCCAGCCTTGCATTTGTTAATTTTTAAAGCAGTCTGACAGTCTGTGTCTTTTGGAGTGTTTAGTCGAGTTGCATATAGTATACTGTTACCCAACTCTACCGTCTATCTGTGAATGCGTCTTTCCTCTTCCATGTAATTTTTCTTCCCATTCGTGCCTTCCTTTGTATCTATTATCTTATTATTATGTTCCTTTTGTAATAATTTGATAGTTATAAAATCATAATTTAATGTTTAGTAGTTAAAACAGGTATTAGTATGCCTTCTTCAGTCAACAGTACAGTACAGGGTTTGCTCCTCTTGTAGAAGGAAATTATAACAGCTTACTCTATTAATGTCACTTACATATTATTGACTTTACATATTTTAATTCTGTGAATTCCAGATCTTGTCACGTGTATCAGTATTTCTGTATATAGGTTTGTGTTGTTCCTTTCTGCTTGCTTTTCTCTTCATATCTGAGCTTTATCTGAATGAAAAACTGCCAAATGAGCAGGCATTCTTCTGTTGTATATTCTAGTTTTGTTGTTGTTTGGGTTTTGTCCAAAACAGTCTTTATTTGACTTTCATTTTTTATATATATGCTTGGTAAGAATTCTGTGTTCATAAGTGTAACAAGGTATTTTGCTTTGTAGAAAATTAGAATTAGGGCTCAGTACAGTACCCTAGTGATTAAAGTCCTAGCCTTGCATACGCCGGAATCCCATATGAGCGCCAGTTCACATCCTGGCACCCCCACTTCCCATCTAACTCCCCGCTTGTGACTGGGTAAAAGGAGAACAGCCCATAGCCTTGGGACCCTGCATCCGTGTGGGAGACCAGGAAGAAGCTCCTGGTTTCAGATCAGCTCAGCTCACTTATGGAGTGAATCAGTGGAAGGAAGATCTTCCTGTCTGTTTCTGTTCCTCTCTGTGTATCTGACTTTCCAATAAAAATTAACAAATATCTTTAAAAATAGAGTTAAAAGATAAGCTTATTTGGAGATAAACTTATTTTTAAATAATATGCATTTCTAATCAACTTTATTTTCTTTATAGATTTATTTATTTATTCATGTATTTATTTAAAAGACCGAGTTAACAGAGAGAGAGAGAGTTAGTTCACTTTGCAAATGACTGCAACATCCAGGACCAGACCAGGCCAAGGCCATTATCCAGGAGCTTCATGCAGATCTCCCACGTGGGTGCAGGGGCCCAAGGCTTTGAACCGTCCACTGCTGCCTTCCCAGGGCACAGGCAGGGAGCTGGATCAGAAGTGGAGCAGCTGGGACACAAACCAGCACCCGTATGGGATGTTGGCACTGCTGCTGGTTAATTAGCTTGCTACACCACTAACATTGGTTCCTCCATGAATGCTCTGTAGGCTATGTTTTTTGTTTTAAAGATTATTTACTTTTATTGGAGAGTCAGATATACAGAGAGGAGGAGAGACAGAAAGGAAGATCTTCCGTCCTGTGGTTCACTCCCCAAGTGACCACAATGGCTGGAGCCGAGCCAATCCGAAGCTAGGAGCCAGGAGCTTCCTACAGATCTCCCACATGGGTGCAGGGTCCCAAGGCTTTGGGCTGTCCTCGACTGCTTTCCCAGGCCACAAGCAGAGGGCTGGATGGGAAGCAGAGCTGCTGGGATTAGAACCAGCACCCATATGAGATCCCGGGCATGCAAAGTGAGGATTTAAACCACTATGCTATCGTGCCAGGCCCTGTAGGCTATGTTTTTCAGTATTTTGAAGGTGCTATTCTTTGCGGGTTTTTTTTTCTTTTGGGTGTGTGTGTGGGGGGTTCATGTAGAACCTGCTAAGAAATCAACCATCTGCCAAATATAGAAGTCAGTGAATTTTGTGTATAAAAGGCAAGAGAGAAAAAATAGGCTTTCTGATATTGTTAGGTCTCTGTCAAAGTTTCTTTGCTGTGCCGTTGTAGTACAAGAGTATCCATAAACAGCACATTAGCCAATACGAGTGTTGTGTCCTCGAAAACTTCCTTTTTTCTTTAAAGATGTATTCATTCTTTTTTTTTTTTTTCTAGAAAGGCACATTTACAGAGAAAAGGAGAGACAGAGAGAAAGATCCTCAATGTGCTGCTTCACTCTTCAAATAGCCGCAGTGGCTGGAACTGAGCCAATCCGAAGCCAGCAGCCAGGAGCCAGGAACTTCTCTGGGTCTCCCATGTGGGTGCAGGTTCCCAAGACTTTGGGCCATCCTCCCCGCTGCTTTCCCAGGCCACGAACAAAGCTGGATGGGAAGTGGAGCAGCTGGGACAACCCTATGGGATGCCAGTGCTTGGAGGTGGAGAATTAGCCAATTGAGCCAATGCACCAGCCCCTAAACTTCCAGTATGGACAATGAAGTTGAATTTGGTAAAATTTTACTGTGTCACTATAATCATTCATTTGATATGTTCTTAGCCATTTAAAATTATAAAAACTATTCTTATCTCACTGACCACACAAAAACAGGTGTTGGATGAGATTTGGCCGTGTTTTGCAACCTGTGACCTAATGACCTTTCTGTGAAGGAAATCTTTCCCTGCCTCTTCTTAAGATTTTAGTTTTGGAGGCTGGGTTGGTGGCTCAGCACACTAATGCTCCACCAGCAGCACTGGCATCCCAGCTGTTCCCCTTGTAATCCAGTTCTCTGCTTGTGGTCTGGAAGAGGAGCAGAGGATGGCCCCAAGTCTTGGACCCTGGACTCACATGGGAGACCTGGAAAAAGTTCCTGGCTCCTGGCTTTGGAACAGCTCAGCTCCAGATGTTAGTGCCTGATTGGAGACTGAACCGTCAGCTGGAAGATCTCTCTCTGTCTCTCGTCTCTGTAAATCTGGCTTTCAAATACAAGTGAATCCATCTTTAGAAAACAGAAAAAGGAAAAACATTTTTATTTTTCCACACTTTACTATGTGCTTCAGTTTCCTAAAATAGTTTCTTTTTATTTCCCATATGTAGGATTCATTTTGCTTCTGAAGTGTGACTTTGGTTTCTTTTTATCTGTCTTTTAAATACTTGGGGATTGCTTTTTTTATGTTTTTGTTTTTTTTCCCCTCATTTTTCTAGCCTTCTGGGATTCTGATTATACCTGTGATTTCCCTTTTGGTTATATCCTGTATGTCTCCTGAGCTCTTAAGATGTGTTTTCGGGTTTTTACTCCGTTCCAGGCTTCAGGGCAGATGTTTTTACTGACTCGCCGTCTGTTTCTGCTCTTTTGTGTGCTGTCTCTACTGCACACTTCGAGCTCTTACTTTTTGACTTTAGAATTTCCCCTTGGGCCATGCGTGATAGTGTAATGGTTAAGGTCCTCACCTTGAATGCGCCGGGATCCCGTATGGGCACCGGTTCTAATCCCGGCAGCCCCACTTCCCATCCAGCTCCCTGCTTGTGGCCTGGGAAAGCAGTTGAGGACGGCCCAAAGCCTTGGGACCCTGCACCCGCGTGGGAGACCCGGAAGAGCTCCTGGTTTCAGATTGACTCAGCTCCAGCCATTGTGGCCACTTGGGTTTGAATCATCGGACGGAAGATCTTCCTCTCCGTCTCTCCTCCTCTCTCTACATCTGCCTTTCCAATAAAATAAATAAATCTTTAAAAAAAAAGAATTTCCCTTTGATTTTTATTTTATATAACTTTTTAACTTTATGTCTAAGATTTATTTACTGTTTTGAAAAACAGCAGCAGAAAGAGAGGGAGTGATAGAAAGATCTTACTTCTGCTGGACCACTCCCCAGAATGACTGCGACAGCCAGGTCTATGTCACACTGAAGTCAGAAACCAGAACTCCTTTCTGGTCTCCCAGATGGCAGGGCCCGGACCCCCAAGCCGTCCACCGCCACCCTTCCCAGGTACATCTGCCTGTGGTTAATAATTCTCTGATGAAATAACTAAACATGCCTTAATTTTCCTGAATATCGTTATGGTTGTTTTAATGTTTATGTCTCAATATGTGGATTAATTTTTGGCTTGGGGTTTTTTGTTTTGTTTTGTTTTGTTTTTACTTTTTCTCATGTGACTTTTGTCTCCTTGTGTGTGCCTATTATTTTTGACTGTCAGGCACTGAATATTAAAATCTAAAGCAGTAATTTCAAGTACCAGACTCTGTACTTTTTCCACCAAGGATTAATGTTTACCTTTGGTGGGGTGCCGTATTAGGGCTCTAGCAATCTTTTTTTCAATATTTACGTATTTTTATTGGAAAGGCAGATTTACGTAGATGGGGGATACAGAGAAAGGTCCTTCATCCAGTATTCACTCCCCATAGGGCCACAACAACCAGAGCTGAGCCAATTGGAAGCCAGGAGCTTCCTCTGGGTCTCCCATGTCTGTGCAGGATCCGAAGGCCTTGGGCCATCCTCCAAAGGGTTCTAACAGTCTTCTAACCTGACTCTTCTGAAAAATTAACTGCACTGGATTTTATTACTTGAACAAACTGATCTATTTTTTAGTTCATCCTATCCTTGGAGCATAACATCTTGAGGTTCCACCCAAACCCTGTGGGTCCAAGGGAAAACCTCTTTGGTTGTCATAATTTCAAATCTGTCTTGCTGGAAGAGTCCATTAAAAAGACAGTCATGCGGGCCCGGCGGCGTGGCCTAGCGGCTAAAGTCCTCGCCTTGAACGCCCCAGGATCCCATATGGACGCCGGTTCTAATCCCGGCTGCTCCACTTCCCATCCAGCTCCCTGCTTGTGGCCTGGGAAAGCAGTCGAGGACGGCCCAAAGCTTTGGGACCCTGCATCCGCATGGGAGACCCGGAAGAGGTTCCTGGTTCCTGGCTTGGGATCAGCGCGCACCGGCCCGTTGCGGCTCACTTGGGGAGTGAATCATCGGACAGAAGATCTTCCTCTCTATCTCTCCTTCTCTCTGTATATCTGACTTTGTAATAAAAATAAATCTTAAAAAAAAAAAACAACAGTCATGTGCCATCACCACTGCCCCCGAGTCTGCATGAGCTGGAAGCTGGAGCTGGGTATCAGATTGCAGGTGCTCTGCTGTGGGATGTGGGTGTCATAATCAGCATCTTAACCACTGGGCCAAGTGCCTGCCCCAAGGACTATTTTCCCTAAGGGAAAATATTGTTAAAGATGCTGCTTTTTTCAGCCATCTTCCCTCAGTCCTACCTCCTTCCCCGAAAGTAAGGTCAGTTCACCAGAAATTAAGACCAAGTGTTCCCTACCGGTCTGTGTTTTATATTCATTATCCCTTTTAGTGAGATTCCTTCAGCTTAGGAAATAGAAGCTATTTGATTTTATGTTTTTCTCTTTCCTAGACCTAGAAACTAAACCTACAACCAGGAGTGCTGTACAGACAGAAGAGATTTCTGAAGATGTGTTGGAGGAGGCCAAAGTAGAGAAACTCCCAGAAAATGGCCTCTGGGGTTCCAGAGGGGGAAGATTATGGAAATGGAGTGATAGGATTTTGAGACTACGTAACAGTCAGGAGGGTCATGTGAGCCAAAGAATTGGTACACACAGGAAAACTCCCGCTGGCCAAAGAAGTTTTCGATTTGGATCTGTTCTTTTATCAGAACCAGGAGTTCTGGTAAGAACTCCACAGAAAGAACTCCACAGAAAGTTCCAAACACCGGCGGCAAATTTTACGAAAAATTTAGACTTGATTACAGATAGCCATTTGGGGGAGATAATTGGCAAAGACCTGAAAGACAACAAGGCGTTAAGGCAGACGTCAGAACTTACTTTGGGAGGAAAAATGAATAATAAAGAAAAACCCTATAAATGTGGTACACGTGAAAAAGCCTTTCGTTATAGGTCATTGCTGCTTCAGCATCAGAGAACTCACACTAAAGAAAAACCTTATCAACGTAGTGAGTGTGGGAAGACATTCAGCCAGCCTTCGTATCTTAGCATAAGAAAATCCACACTGGCGAGAAGCCCTATAAGTGTAATGAGTGTGGAAAGGCCTTCATTGCTTCCTCATCACTTACGGTTCACCAGAGAATTCACACACAGGAGAAGCCGTACCAGTGCAATGTCTGTGGGAAATCCTTTAGCCAGTGTGCCCGCCTGAAGCAGCACCAGAGGCTTCAAACTTCAGAGAAGCCCTGTAAGTGTAGCGAATGTGGGAAAGCTTTTAGTGACAAATCCAAACTGGCCAGACGTCAGGACACTCACAGTGGGGAGAAGCCCTGTAAGTGCAGCGACTGTGGGAAAGCTTTTAGGAACAAGTCCTATCTCAGTGTCCATCAGAAGACCCACACTGAGGAGAAACCGTATAAATGCAGTGAGTGTGGGAAGTCCTTCAAGAATACCACCATTTTTAATGTCCATCAGAGAATTCATACTGGAGAAAAGCCCTTCCGCTGTAATGAATGTGGGAAAGCCTACAGAAGCAATTCCAGCCTGATTGTACATCTCAGAACTCACACTGGGGAAAAGCCCTACGAATGTAGTGAGTGTGGGAAGGCGTTCAACCGCATAGCAAACTTCACAGAACATCAGAGAATTCATACAGGAGAAAAACCCTACAAGTGTAGCCAGTGTGGGAAAGCGTTCATTAATTACGCATGCCTTACCGTACACCACCGGATGCATACAGGGGAGAAACCATATAAATGTAATGAATGCGGAAAGGCCTTCATGCGTTCTTCATCTCTCATTATACATCAGCGTATTCACACTGAAGAGAAGCCTTATCTTTGTACTGAATGCGGGGAACCTTTCAGAATTAAGTCCCACTTAACTGTACATCAGAGGATTCATGCTGGGGAGAAACCATATAAATGTATTGACTGTGACAGGGCGTTCACCAAGCTGGTCAATCTCAAAGAGCACCAGAAAATCCATACTGGAGTGAAACAACACGGATGTGGCGACTATGGGAAGACATTCCAGACCAAGTCGTACCTTATTGTACATCAAAGAACCCACACTGGCGAAAAACCCTACAAGTGCGCTGAATGTGAGAAGGCTTTCACTAACACATCTCAGCTGACTGTGCATCAAAGGCAGCACACTGGAGAGAAACCCTACCAATGTCACGAATGTGGGAAGGTTTTCACAAGTAACTCGGGCTTTAATACCCATCAGAGAACACATACTGGAGAGAAACCGTTTAGATGTAATGACTGCGGGAAAGCATTTAGCCAGATGGTACACGTCACAGAACATCAGAAAATCCACAGCGGAGAGAAGCCCTACAAGTGTGATGTCTGCGGGAAGGCCTTCAGGAGGGGTTCATACCTTACAGTGCATTGGAGGACACACACTGGAGAGAAACCCTATACCTGCAGGGAATATGGGAAGGGTTGTGTTACTCTGTCCCAGCTCACTCTGCATCAGAGAATGCACACTGGGGAGAGGCCCTATAAATGTGAAGAATGTGGAAAAGCTTTCTGAACTAACTCAGACTTTACTGTACACCTGAGGATGCATACTGGAGAAAAACCCTATAGATGCAGTGAGTGTGGAAAAGCGTTCCGGAGTAGCTCAAGCCTCGCTGTGCATCAAAGAATATGTCAGAGAGACAGAGAGAGATTCAACTAATATAGGAGACAGTAACTCATTTATCCAGATGTCAACCGCATGAAAGAATTGTGAAATACATTTTAGGAGCCTAGGACTCTGCAGGAGAAATCACAAAGACACACTCAGTGGAGAAATATTATTAATCAACCAAATGTGGAGAAGCATTGAGCCTATTGTATTAGAGAAATTGTGAGAAAATTCACTCTAGAGAAAAATAATGGACAAATCCAAGCCTTCCTCCTAATTTCACATCAGCGTATTCTCACTGATGCAATAAGTGTCTTCAATTAGTTGCCTCAGCATGCACTGGATTTTTTTTTCTTTTGGTTTGATTCCTTTTTCTGTACCCCTGGGGACGCTGTTTATGTATTTTGAAGTTCATCTTCTGTTGGGTGTAACAGACCTTCTTTTGGCGTCTGGCATTCGTCTTTGTACTTTTCAGTGAAGTCACAATTTTTGTAGTAAAATTCACAGATTCTCCTTTTTAGATCCTTGGTTCGCTTTTTTCATTAAGAAGGTCTCCTTAATTCCTAGGTTATACATGGTGTTCCTAAGCTTATAAGCTTTTGATTCTTTTCTTACATTTAAATCTCTAAGGCGCCTGGACCAGGTGTGCTGTACATGAAACTGCTCTTCAAGATTGCCATTAACCTGTGAGATTTGAACTTAAGTAGTACTCGGGGGAATACAAACTAAACAACCAGTTAGAGCACACCTCTGCCATTTATGAAAATGGAAAAAAACCTAGAGGTCTGTTGCTATTGGTATTTGGGAAACACGTTTTATTTGTGAGGATCTTTGCTTTAAATGTCATTTAAAAAGTACGTATTTAAGGTGTTTTCATAATATTAAGAAATCAGCCCATACGAATAACCATCTATTCTCACCTAAAGTTTTTATAGCTTGTATGTCTACCAACAGTCCGGCAATGTATACTATTTAAAATATATGTATTTCTCTTTGGACCTAACAATCTCACTTTTGGGGATTTTTCCTATAGGAATTAACAGAGTATCAAAGCATAAGAATACAATTAACTAAGAATGCTTCTTAAAGCATTGTTCGTATTGAGAGAGAAAAGGACCCATTTGGAAACAAGGCAACTGCTCATTACTAGAGGCGTGGGAAGGTAAATTTGGGTAAACCCTTATTCTGAGACAGCATGAGCATTAAAGTAAGCTGTGTCTGCTCTAGAGAACTTGTGATGTTTCCACAGGGCTTTGGTAAATGGTTGCTTTTTAGTAACTGTTTCTATACTAGGTTCCATTTCCGCTCAAGTAGTCATCTTGCCATGTGTTATGTATGCGTATTATGTGTTGTGTGTGTGATTACATGTGCATGTGTTGTGTGTGTGTCTGTGTGTGATTACATGTACATGGGGAGAGGTAGACTGTGCACCAGATAACACTGGTTACCTTGAAAGGATGGTGAGAAGGAGATGTGGAGAAGAGGGAAAGATTGGAAAGTAGGAAAATGGAACTGCAACATATATGCTATAACACTGTGTGTAGTATTATATATTTATGTGAACTTGTACGTGACAAATGGAGTTGTCCCCAGGAAGGTAATGACGTTTGCTTCAGGATTTGTGGACGATGAGGTGTTTTTCTGTCTATGCAAGTTTTAGGGCCCGACGCAATGGCCCAATGGCAAAGTCCTCGCCAGGATCTCATACGGCCGCTGGTTCATGTCCTGGCAGCCACGCTTCCCATCCAGCTCCCTGCTTGTGGCCTGAGGAAACAGAGAAGGATGGCCCAAAGCCTTGGGACACTGTACCCGCGTGGAAGACCCAGAAAAGGCTCTGACCTCCTGGCTTTGGATCAGCTCAGCTCTGGCCTTTGTGGCTACTTAGGGAATGAATCATCAGACAGAAGGTCTTCCTGTCTGTCTCCCCTCCTCTCTGTATATCTGACTTTCAAATAAATAAATAAATAAATAATAAATCATGTTGAGGTACACTTTTGTGGAGGTTAGGGAGCAAATGCCCCTTCAGCGTCGCTGAATAAGTAGATATTTGATATTGGAAAGGTGATATTAGATTATGATATCAATCTTCCATTATAAGTGAATAGTTAGTGTTAAAATTATTCTTTCTGATTAGATTTTTAAATATTTATTTTTATTAGAAATGTAGATCTACAGAGAGAGAAGAGACAGAAAGATCTCCCATCCACTGGTTCACTCTCCAAATGGCAGCAATGGCTGGGGCTGAGCTGATCTGGAGCCAGGAGCTTCCTTTGAATCTCCTACACGGGCGCCGGGTCCTAGGGACCCAGGTCATCACCTGCTGCCTTCCCAGGCCGCAGGCAGATAACTGAATTGGAAGCAGGGCAGCAGGGACAGAAACACCACCCATATGGGGTTCCAGTGCTTGCAGGCGGAGGATCAGCCTTTTGAGCCACCAGGCCAGCCCTTCTGACTGTATTTTTTGACTTGTTTCTTTATTTGTTTGTTTATTTCTAAGGGCTGACCCAAGCCAAAACCAGGAGCCAGGGACTTCATCTGGGTCCCCTCCATGTGGGTGCAGAGGCCCAATTAGGCCACTTTCTGCTGCTTTCCCAGGCACACTTGCAGGGAACTGGGTCCGAAAAGGAGCAGCTGGGACTCAAACCAGTGCCCATGTGGAATGCCAACGTTGAAGGAGATGGCTTTATCCCCTATAGCACACTGCTGGCCTCTCTGATTATATTTTAATAGTGAAATTTACAAGCAATTACTGAGCGACATCTTTGTATAAATATTTTCTGAGTGAAAAGACCCAGAAACTATTTTTTTTAAGTCCTATTGTCAAACAGTTAACATGGTGTCGGCTCTGAATCATTCTTTTTTTTGCCTTGTAAAACCCTTTGAGGCCAGCATTACAACAGGAGGACCGACACTGAACTGTCAGCAGATCCAAACACCATTGAAGCGCCCCTGGGGTTAGACATGAGCACAGTGTGGGCCAGCCTGGCTAGCTTCAGCCGAGTGGTTTGATGCCAACACCTGGCTGTGTCATGCACTGGCATCTCATTATGGGCCTCGTTTGCATTTCCACAAGGGTAATGATTGTGAAGCCTCTGAGAGGTATGTATTGGTTTTTTTGAATCTTTGCTTGAGAAAGGCTGTTTAAGGGTGTTGCCTTTTTTTTTTTTTTAAAGATTTATTCATTTTATTACAGTCAGATATACACAGAGGAAGAGAGACAGAGAGGAAGATCTTCCGTCCGATGATTCACTCCCCAAGTGAGCCGCAACGGGCCGATGCGCGCCGATCCAAAGCCGGGAACCTGGAACCTCTTCCGGGTCTCCTACGTGGGTGCAGTGTCCCAATGCATTGGGCCGTCCTCGACTGCTTTCCCAGGCCACAAGCAGGGAGCTGGATGGGAAGTGGAGCAGCCGGGATTAGAACCGGCGCCCATATGGGATCCCGGGGCTTTCAAGGTGAGGACTTTAGCCGCTAGGCCATGCCGCCGGGCCCAGGGTGTTGCCTTTTTGAAATTAGGAGCTCTGTTAATTTGTAAGATTCTCTGTATATTCCAAACACAAGATACTTTTAGATATTTGTATGACATTTTAGATATTTGTATGACTAAATTTATCAAAAAAAAAAAAGCCTACCATATCTGGTAAGAAATGTGATGGATTGGTAGCACAACATTTAAAATGGCAAGTAAAATAAATGATCAAATAATGGAAAAAGAAAATACATAATGTAGGCAATGAAGAAAAAAGGACAGCTTGCCCCTCTCCTTGTTCGAAACTGCTGCTTCTGTTCTAGGTCCTTGGTTTTTTCATGCACAATTATTTTAAGATTTATTTATTTTAGTTGAGTTACAGAGCAAGAAAGGGAGACATAAAAATTTTCCATCCACTGGTTCATTTCCCAAATGGCTGCAACAGCTGAAGCTGAGCCAATCCAAAGATGGGATACAGGAGCTTCATCTGGGTCTCCCACGGGATTACAGTGCCCCCATGCACTTGGGCCATGCTCCCTGCTTTCGCAAGTCATTAGCAGGGAACTGGATTGAAAGTGGAGCAACCAGGACTCGAACCAGTGCCCATATCTGATGGTGGTGCCACAGGCAGATTAGCAGGCTATGCCACCACACTTGCCCCTTTCATGCACATTTTTCTTTTTTAATGTATTTGAGAGGCAGAGAGGGTGAGTTTCTGTGTTCTGGTTCAGTCCGCAAACGCCTGCCATTGAAGCAGGGAATCAGGAATTCAATCCAGATCTCCACAACTTGCAATATCTCCTGCCTCCCAAGGTGCACGCCAGCAGGAAGCTGGAATGAGGAGCAGAGCAGAGTGCAAAGGCGCCCTGACCAACACTAACCACCAGGCCAAATGCCCAGCCCTAAGCATGTTTTTTTAAGTTACTACACATCAAAAACATATTAAATTGGTGTTACATCAAATATACAGTTGATCTTAGAAGGATGAGAATCCTAATATTATTGAGACACACCCATGGGATTTCTCAGAATGTAGATGTTTAGGGTGTTTTTCTTCTTTGAAGACTTACTTATTTACTTGAATGGCAGGTACAGAGTAGCCATGGGGTTGGGGGACAGATCTTCCATCCACTAGTTCACTCCCCAAATGGCTACAATGGCTGGGGCAGGGCCTGGCTGAAGCCAGGAACTTGAACGTCTAGGTCTCCCAGGTGGATGGCAGGAACCCCCAAGTACTTGGACCATCTATTGCTGCTTTCCCTGGTCACATCAACAGAAAGCTGAATCAGAAGTGGAGCAGTCAGGACTCAAACCAGTGGTGCTATGGGATGCAGGCATGGCAGGTGGTAGCATAATATGCTGTGCCACAATGCTGACCCCAGACTTGTCCACTAACCATCAGTATTCACACTGTCATGCAACCATCACTGCCATTCATCTCCGAACGCCTCACCTTGCAAAGCTGAAGCTCAGTAACCAACAACAACGCCATGTTCTCCACCCCACTTCCTGCCACCTGGAAACCACTGCTGTATTTTCCATGTTTATGAGTTTGTTCTAGCTATCTAACCAAAGTGTGATCATGAGCCATTTGCTCCTTTGTGACCGGTTTATTTCACTTAGTGTATACTCAATGCATACCGATTGATCTGGGGATGTTAGAGTTATTTTTGCATTCCTGGGATGAATTCCATTTGTATATGATGTTTTTTTATGTATTATTGAATTGGAATGATCAAATTTTAAACCTTATATAGAATGTTATGCCTATCCCTGTATTGTACCATATGTTTCCTGTCCTTTCCAAACTCCATGGGTTTGTTTGCTCATAAGACGGACAGAAAATCATTTTCATTTTGTTTTGTACCCAGAGTGTTGTGGTGAGCAGAATCCTCAGGAGGAGCTTGTGGGAGTGGTATTACTGGCACTTGTGCTGTTTTTGCCGTAAATGTTTCCTATAAAATCACCTGCAAAGCTTTCTGGGCTAGTTTTCTTTGAAGGATATTTTGATTATAGATGTTATTAACTTGAAATTAATTAAATTTCTATCTCTGTTTCACTAAGTTTTTTATTGCTATTTTTAAAAGATTTATTTATTTTTTATTGGACAGGCAGACTTACAGAAAAATCTTTTGTCTGCTGGTTCTCTCCCCAAATAGCTGCAACAGCCAGAGCTGAGCCAGCCGACCAAAGCCAGAAGCCAGGAGGTTCTTCCGGGTCTCCCACGTGGGTGCAGGGTCCCAAGGCTTTGGGCCATCCTCGACTGCTTTCCCCGGCCACAAGCAGAGAGATGGGTGGGAAGTAGAGCAGCCAGGACACGAACCGGTATCCATATGGGATCCCAACACATGCAAAGCGAGGATTTTAGCCACTAGGCTACCTCACCGAGCCCATCTAAAATAATTTTTCTTTGATTAGCACTTCCATGATGTGGTAAGCATAATTCTAAAATAGTCCCCAAGTTCTGATTTATTCAAACATAAAACTGGTGCTTTGTGAAGGGGGTTTGTAAGACATTCACTAATTATTAACACAATGATTCTAAAAGATAAATTGTAAGATATATTTGCCTTTTTCACTCTGTTTCTCAGGTCTACATAGTTAACATTTTCCAGAAACCTCATGATGTCTGGTATTGCAGAAGATTTAGTGCAGAAGGAAATATATCTATATATAAATTATATCTGTCTTAAGCTATTGCTACAAACCGAACTATGCCTCCCCCACCACCACCATTGCCCTAACACCCAGGACACTCAGCATTTGGATCTAAACTCCTTGAAGACGGGGTTAGGTAAAGATGAGCTCTTCAGAGGCCACCCTAACCCAATCTGTCTGCTTCCCTCCTAAGAAGAGGACATGGGGACTCAGAGACTGACGACAGCAGTGTGTTTGAGGTAGGCTCAAAGGGTGACCTGTGAAAAAGCCAGCAAAAGAGGCAGTCAGCGACCCAGAGAGGCACCTCGAGAGAAACCAGCTCTTCAGGCATTGTGACGGTGGACTGCCGACATCCAGGACTTGAGAAAACCATCATTTAAGCCATCTAATCTGTGCTGTCTTATTACCATAGCTCATTACAAACTAACACCTTAAATAAATTTACTTTTAAAAATGTAAAATATGGGTCCAGCGCATGGACCACCATTGACATAGTGACTAAAGTCCTCACCTGGAATGTGTTGGGATCCCATGTGGGCGCCAGTTCTAATCCCTGCAGTCCAAAATCTTGGAGCCCTGTACCCATGTGGGAGACCCAGAAGATCTCCTGGTTCCTGGCTTCTTAGATCGGTTCAGTTTTGGCCGTTGTGGCCACTTGGGGAGTGAATCATCGGATGGAAGATCTTCCTCTCTGTCTCTCCTCCTTTCTATATATCTCTGACTTTGCAATAAAAATAAATAAATCTTTAAAATGTAAAATATTACCACTCTTTGCATTTATTTTTTATCCTAAAAGTATTTTTATTGGGAGCCACACTGTGAAATAATGGGTTAAGCTAATACCTCCCACAGCAGCATCCCATGTAGGCAGGGCATGTTTGAATCTGTTCTGCTCTACTTCCCATCCAGAGCTCTGCTAATGCTCCTGTGAAACAGTGGAACAAGACCCAAGTCCTTGGGCCCCTGCAACCACGTCAGAGACACGGATGAAGCTTCTGGCTCCAGGCCTTTGCCTTGCCCACCCCCAGCTCTCGCAGTCATTTGGGAAATGAACCAGCAGGTGGAAGATTAACTCCCTTCCTTCCTCTCTCTCCAGCACCCCTTTTCACTGTAACTACACCTTTCAAATAAAATGAATCTGTCCTTACAATATCATATAGTGAGTTGTTTTTCTAAGATTTGTTTTTAGGGCCCGGTGCGGTGGCCTAGCAGCTAAAGTCCTCACCTTGAACACACCAGGATCCCTATGGGCGCCAGTTCTAATCCCGGCAGCCCTGCTTCCCATCCAGCTCCCTGCTTGTGGCCTGGAAAAGCAGTTGAGGACGGCCCAAAGCCTTGGGACCCTGCACCCACGTGGGAAACATGGAAGAGGCTCCTGGCTCCTAGTTTTGGATCAGCTAGCTCAGCTCTGGCCGTTGTGGCCACTGTGGTAAGAAAGAGGGAAATGACAGCACATTGCAAGATTACAAACATACACAGTTTAACAAGAAATAAATCTGATGGAGTAGTGGCTCATAGGTCTGAAGTAAGAGAAACACAAACCTATCTAAACCATCTAACAGCATGAAGGAAAAAAAAAGTTTAAAAAAAAAGGATGAGAGAGACTTTCGTGATGGCTCAAATAGCTAATCTTCCACCTGCACACACTAGCATCCCTTATGGGCGCCAGTTCTAATCCCGGCAGCCCTGTTTCCCATCCAGCTCCCTGCTTGTGGCCTGGGAAAGCAGTGGAGGATGGCCCAAAGCCTTGGGAGACCGCAAAGAAGCTCCTGGCTTCTGACCAGCTCAACTCAGATCTGGCCACTTGAGCTCAGCTCTGGCCGTTGCGACCATCTGAGGAATGAACCGTGGGATGAAAGATCTTCGTCTCTCCTCTCTCTGTAAATCTGCCTTTCCAATGAAAAGAAAATAAGTCTTTTTAAAAAAATAGCAGACTGCAGCGTGCCAAACAGATCCATGAGCCAAGTCAAAGGCACTTTGGACAACCGAAGCTGAACTCTTCCGCAAAAAACAGGAGGGGGGAAATTTTTAATTCTTCATAATTTTTTAAAAGTCCACGAGTTTGTCTCGCTGTAAAATAAATATTTGAGCACATAAATATTGAATATACAAATACATAGACGTAAATGAGGCTGAGCTTCTCTTTCGGGAGAATGACTTTGACAACCGCAGAAGGAAAATGGCAAATAGAGAAAAATCTTTAGGGTCGGGATGAGTGCTCAGATCATTCGCAAAGCTGATTTTTCGCTTCGTCCAACAGCATTTATCCCGAGACATGAGGTGAGGGGGTTAATTACAGCGGGGGAAGTGGCTTCCCGACCTGGCTGACAGGTGCACGCCTCCGGCCTCAACCCGCACGGCCGCAGGGCGGCTTTTTGCACCTCCGCTGGCCGCACTTGGAGGAGCGAGGGAAAACCGGGAGGGGATGCTTCCAAAGTCAATGCATCCAGAGCGGCGATGGGATTTGCTAGTTTTGCTGTCTCTGAAGCCGCGGGGTCTGAAGCTGCCTCCTGCAACTCCGGTCGTGGGCACCGGAGCTCCTCGTGGCTGGGCGCCGTCCGGTACCGCTGAGCCCTGGGTCGATCCCGGGCGCCCGGCCCTACCGCGGCCACTCCCCGGTGCTGGCGCTGCAGCGCCCGGCCGCGCAGGTGCTGGAGCCCCGTGATGGCCTCTCCGTGCGGCACATTCGAGCTCTGCGCCTCCTTTCTCGGCTTCCTTTCTGTTTCATTTGAAATGCATGCTGGCAGCGACCAGGGTTTCATTATGAAAGAACCTTCAAGCATCAAAAAGCTACAATTCTTTATTGACTGACCTCGTGGCGCAATGGTAGCGGGTCTGACTCCAGAAGGCTGCGTGTTCAAGTCACGTCGAGGTCATAGCTGATACCTTGGAGGGTGTCTTTTTCTAAGATCTTTGTCTTTGGTCTACCCTGATCCTTGTTCTGCCCTGCACCATCGAAATCAGGGAAGAAATATCACACACAATGAAAATAAGGACCTAAACTTCTCACACAAAGTCACATGTAAATGAATGGATGAAATTCTCTCACTCTTACTGTTTGTAACAGAAATACTAATGAAAATTCAGCTAGATCGAAGTAAGGATTGGCACATGTCAAGAAGTTTCGAGTGAGTTAGGTTATTGCAGCCTCAAAGCTGGAGCGAGGAAGAGGCGGCAGGAACAGAGCAAAGTGCAGGAAAGCTCTTTCAGACTGGCTGTTTAGGAAAGTTCTGGGTGTGTTTTTCGATCCATCTTGCTTCTCTTCCCTTTCGTGGTGGACTTGCCCAGCATTGCCACTTTACCCTCCCATGTACCCCGCTGTCTACCTAGCATCTGTCATCTCCCTAACACTGTGCCTTGTTGGTTGACACGTTATGTTCCCTGCCTTTTTGGTGGGCCTCTTTCTCGCGTCTGATGCCCATTTTTTCGACTTTGGCTCTGGTGTTTAAACCTAATGCACCACAACCTGTTGTGGCAACTGTAGATTTCTTCCTTTGCTCTCCTCTCTTTTAAACTCAACCAGTTACTTCCCAAAGCCTTCTTTTAAGGGGAGACACAGAGAGATTAACTTATTTATTTGAAAGGCAGAGTTACAGAGAAAGGAAGAGACAGAAAGAGAGGTCTTTCATCCGCTGGTTCACTCCCACGATTGCAACCAGCCGGTAAGCTCACTTGGGGAGTGAATCATCGGACAGAAGATCTCTGTCTCTCCTCCTCTCTGTATATCTGACTTTGCAATAGAAATAAATAAATCTTTAATAAATAAATAAATATTTAAAAGATATATCATAAAAGTGGAATAAGTCAGCATCTGGCTTATTCCGCTTAAAATGTTAAAATTCATTCATGTTGTAGCACACATAGATAATTTCTTTTAAGAACATAATTTTACATAATTCTATGTATAATAAGAGAATTTCACTCATTTTGTGTATCAATTCATTTGATAACAGCCATCCTAACAGGTGTGAAGTGGTATCTCATGGTGATTTCATATTCCATTTCGCTAATAATATGTTTGATGGCCATGTGTGTCTTTTCCTTAGAACAATGTATATTCAAGAACTTTTGCTTACTTTAAAAAAAAGATTTACATGAAAGGCAGAGTTACATAGAGAGAGAATGAGAGATGTCTTATGTCTGCTGGTTCACTCCCCAAATGGCCAGAGCTGGGTCAGTTCAAGCAGAGAGCCAGGATCTTCTGGTAGGTCTAGGGGCCCAAGCACTTTGGGTCATCTTCCGCTGCTTTCCTGGGTACATCAGCAGGGAGCAGGATTGGAACTGGAGCATTGGGGACTCAGACAGAACACATATGGGATGCCATGTCCCAGGTGCTGGTTTTACCAGCTACACCGCAGCACTGGTCCCTTGCTTACTTTCAATTGGTCATTTTCCTGCTATAGAGCTGAAGATGTTCTTCATGTATTCTAGATACTAATCCCTTAGCATATTTGTCTTTTGCTAAGTGTTCTCTCCCATTTGGTGAGTTGCCTTTGTGCTGTTTAGTATTATTGTATGGTCAAATGTTTTTTAATTTTAATGAAGTCCTGTTTGTCTGGGGTGTTTTAGTCTTGCGTAGGCCTTAGTGTCATGACCAAGAAATCTGCCACATTGCAAAGGTTTTCTTCCATGTTTTCTGCCACATTTTGTATAGTGTTCACGCTTTTGTTTAGGTCTTGAGTACATTTTCAATTAAGTTCTTTAATAGTTTTAGACAATGACTCAATTTCAATAGTTTCCACGTGGATATAGAATTTTCTCCAATGCTGTTGAAGAACCGTGGCCCCTTTGTAGAAAATCATCTGACCAGTTAGGTATGGCTTGATGCCTGAGTTGTCTGCTCTGTTCCATTGGATTCAATCACTCCACAACTGTCTTTGTGCCAGGACCACACAGCCGTTTTGGGTTGCTATAGGTTTGTCATCAGCGTGTCTGAGTTCTCCCTCACTTCTTTTTCAAGATTTATTTTGACCATCTGAGTGTCTAGAGATTCCATACAAACTTTAGAATGAGTTTTGCTATTTCTGAGGGAAAAAAAACAAACACCTTTTGAAGTTGTAACATCTGTTTGTAATATCTATTTGTAACATTTGGTATTCCTAGGAAAAAGTCTTTGGAGTGTGTAAATGACTTTCAGCAGTGTTGGCATCATAACATTCATACCATGAATACCAGAGGTTCCCAGTTGTAGGCAACTGCCTAGGTTGCATTGTACCTAGGCAAGTGTTACACTGCTGGGAGAAAAGCAGCTAACAGCCAGAAGGCATTCTGGGTCTGGTTATTGCCAAATTTGTGTTAACTACACCAGTACACCAGTATAGTGGCCTATTTTTTTTTTTTTAAGATATGTTGGGAGCAGATGCTGGCACACAGGTAAAGAGCGTCTGGGGCTAGTGCCCAAGCATGCAGGGCTCCAGGGCAGGCAGACAGGGCTCCAGGGCAGGCAGACAGGGCTCCAGGGCAGCAGGCACACCACCAGAGGACTGAACTTGGGGATCTGTGTACTTGCAGGCATGGAGGACTGTGGATTACTTAGGGAAGGGGGTCTGGGGACGTGTGGGAGGAAGGGCTGCTGAGAGAAATGTAACAGATGAGGAGTGACTTCTGGGGACTTCCTCCAACCAGGCTATAGCAGTTGCAGGTAAATGAGGGGCTGAGACCAGGTGGTTTGGTGGAGGGAAACTGGAATACCTTTCAGGGCCAAACCAATACACCCACCCATGTGGGAGACCTGAGCTGGGCTAGTCGGTATTGACCACTGCATACCAGCACACGAAAGCCATAGCTGGGGGCGTGGGGCTGCCTAGCAGGGCTCAAATACAATACCACTGCTAATGAGTATCAGGGAAGGGGATGGGTCATGTCAGCTGGGCCATGACAGTAATCAGCACATGAGAGAACTGGGTCTGGGAGCAGATTTGTGGGCTCACCCCTAGGTCTGCCATACGAGCTGGTTTCCTTGAGGGCTGAAATGGTGACAGGCCAAGCTAGGCATGATCATGGAACTCAACAATACTCATGGGTACTGGGGTGGGGAACAGGTCAGGCTGGTCCAGGTTACAGCACCTGCAGGTGCACCCAAGAATTGGATGTGGGGCGGGCCCAGCCACAACATCCACACAAAGGCCAACATCGGGGGGCAGACTGCTAGGTAAGGGCCTAGCATCCACTGGTATGTGTGAGATCTGGGTTTGGGAGTGGGTCTGGTGAGGGAACTTGGGGAACTACCCTGGTGGGCCTTCATTCATGCAAGAATTTGGACTAGGGATGAACCAGGCCAGGCCAGGCCAGGCTGCAGCATCCAAT
The DNA here is from genome assembly GCF_030435755.1 of Ochotona princeps. Classification (NCBI taxonomy): domain Eukaryota; kingdom Metazoa; phylum Chordata; class Mammalia; order Lagomorpha; family Ochotonidae; genus Ochotona; species Ochotona princeps. Next base: position 47,390,189 of record NC_080848.1, on the reverse strand, counting down.
GGCAAAGGCCAAGTTGGGTGATGGGTTATTCCAAGCTGTGTTGTAGTAACCAACAGCACAAGCAGGATCTGTGATTAGAAACGAGTCTGGTCATAGAGCTAAGAGATGCCCCATCTGAGTTACAGTTCCTAGTTGTAAGTGGGAGAGGTGGAATGTGGGCTGGACATGGCTGCAGCATCCCTCGGCATAGGTGTGGATTTGATCTGGGGTGTGCCAAACTGGGTTAGGCTCCAGCACCTGCTAGTGCTCCTAAGAGCCAGGGTAGGTGTAGGACAGGCTGAGCTAGGTCTTTGCACCCGTTGAACCATGGGAGAGATGGGTCTAAGGGTGGGCAAGGCATGGGTGGGCTATAGTACCCAACAATAAGAGCCAGAGTTGGTGTGGGCTGATCTGGCAAGGCCACTGTGCCTGACAGGACACGAAATGGGGCAAGTCAGGTTAGGCTAAGAATCCACCAGTTTGCAAGATCTGCCACTGGGAGGTGACCAGATAGAGGAGCTTGGGAACCCATCTGTTAAGACACTGTCCTTGCAGCTGAGTGCAAGAACCAAGTCTGTAAGCAGCCCAGACCAGGCCAGGTCACAGTACCTGCTGGCATACTTGTGGGTCAGGTCTGGGGGTAGGCCAGGCTGGGCCAGTTCATAACATCCACTGACAGATGTGAGAACCAGAATAGGGTGCAGGACTGGCTGGGTTGGGCCACAACACCAGCCAGTCCACATTATGGCCAGGACTGGGGCTAGTCCAGACCAGCCTAGGCTGTAGCATGACCTGGGACTAGAGGCAGACCAGTCTGAACCAGACTTCAGCACCCACCAGTGAATACTGAGCCAAGGCGGGCCATGCCAGACTGGATGGTAGCTCCCACCAGCACACATAAGACACGTTGGGGCGGGGGGGGAATTGCATACCAGGGAAGCAAGTCTAGTTAAGGGTGCTGCGAGGACTGCCCTACTGGGCTACTGCTGGCCTACTGCTCCTGCTGTGCTAGTGCATGCAAAAGCTGGGATTGGGGGCAGGCCAGACTGGGCAGAGCTACAAAACCCATTGACCTGCATGTGAGTTGGGTTACGGTGAGAGCCAGGCAGGGCTAAGCCACCATATCCACTGGTGCATGCTTGAGCCAGAGTAAGTACACGTTGATCTGGCTTTGCCACAGCATTGGTTAGCAGGTGCTGGGACTGGGAACAAGTCCTGTCAAGCTAGACTGCAGAACCACCTAGAAAGCACAAGATCTGGGGCTGGGAGTGGGTCCGATAGGGAAACTGTGGGTCCCTCACTGCTGGGCTGCAGCTCCCATCAGTGAGGATGGGAACCAGGGCTGGGGATGGGCCTGGCTGGACAGGCAGTGGCATTCACTGGCATGAGTGTGGGCTGGAATGTGGGGTTGCTCAGGCTGACTTAGGTTCCAACACCCATTGATATGTATAAAGGCCGAATGGGATACGGGACACACCAAACCAGTCTGCTGCATATAATGGCATGTACAGGAACCAAGGCTTGGGACAAGCTTGATGGGGATTTCTGAAGGTCACTCTGACTAGGCTGAAGCTCCTGCTAGTGTACATGAGGGTTAAGCGTGTGGTGTGCAAGAGTGTGATGGGCTGGGCTACGGCATCCAATGGTTTGCATATGAGATGGCGCTGCGGATAGAATTGACCAGGTGACTACAACCACTAGTGTGTGTATAGGCTGATATGAGGGGAAGACTGAGCCAAAACTTACACTAGCTGGCACACACAACTGGATCACTAGACTCAGAACTCCAAGCACAGTGAAAACCACAGGATCTGTGGGCTGACCATGGAGTACATGTGTCAGAAGTGGGTTCCTCAGTTGTTGAAGCCTGTACAGTGAACAGCATGCCCAGATGCACAAGGCGTACATGACAAGTTCATTGAGGTCTGCAGAGGGCATCTAGTACCATGGAGGGCAGAACAAATAGGACAACTCTTCTGGCCAAGTGAGTATCTGGACAAATCGAGGCTCTAAAGGGGACTGTGTCAGCCAATGGAACTTGGAAAGACTTGCTCAACCTTGGAGCAACAAAATCAACAGCATCTCAGAATTATCAAAACCACTTGAGCAGTGTCCTCAGATCATGATCCACATCTGGGAATATGAGATGAGATCAGGTGGCCCTCCCTGTCCCAGATACTGATGTGGCTGGGCTGCTGGGAGCCACCCTCTCCCCTTTCCACTTTCCCAAGATACAGGAAGGAAAAAGGAGATTGGAAACAGTTGTCTCATCCACTTTTCCCCACTCCTCAACCCCTCCCACCCTAGTCGGTGGTCCACATGGGCATGCATCCTTCTTAACTATGCAAACATCATCACAGAAAGGATAAATTTATTATAAAAAATGTGTGTTTTAATTTGCTTTTATCATATTTCTTTCAGCAATATTTTCTTGTTATGCCTGCAAGTCTTTTTCCTCCTTAATGAAGTCAATTGCTACATATTTCAATGTCTGATGTTATTGTAAAAGAAACTTTTAATGTACTTTGTTCATTTAGTAAATAGAAATGGAACTGATTTTTGCAATCTACATTTGTGTCCAATCACTGCACTTTCATTTGCTAAATATAATGGATTTTGTATACCTGTGTACAAGCAGAAACCAGGGTTTTATACTTATAAGATCATGTCATTGGGAAGTTTGTGACTTTCCAATTTGGATCCCTGATGTCTATGAAATATTGAATTCCTTCTTCCTTTCCCATGGAGTGTTTAACTGTAACCGCTGTCACCACTATTGGTGTCCAGGACACTTTTCTTCTGTTCAGATTTTAAACTTGAGGTTGGTGGTATAGTGTGGCAGATTGCAGCTGGCAATTCACAATAAGAGCCTGTTCAAGTCCCAGCTGCTCCACTGCCCATCCAGCTCCTTGCTAATACAGCTGGGAAGGCAGCCACTGACACTCACATGGGAGACCCGGATAGGGTTTCTGGCTCCTGGCTTCAACCTGGCCCAGTCCTGAAGGTTGTGGCCATTTGGGGGATGAATTCATAGATGAAAGATCTTCCTTACCTCTTTTTTACTCTCTTTCAAATAAAATTTTAAAAACTCACTTAAACACCATCCCTCCCGTCGTCCCTCTCCACCCCTAGCCTCTCACTCCCACCTCCCCACTTTCTGTGGCAGGAATCCCTTACCTACACACTTCGCATTTTCTGACATTTCTCACTTATCTCTAATGTGGGACAATCAGCGCTGACAGGACTCCGATCTCTGGGAGGGAGAGGCCACGACGAAGCCAGGTCGGGTAAGAAACCTGTGGTGTGTACCCTGCAGAGGCCACTGTCCAACCAAGAGCCAGCGACAAGCACAAGGTTAGCTCCCGTCAGGACCACCCTGAGGGCTGCTAAGACTCCAGTGGGTCACCTTAGCAACCCTCTCTCTCACCCAATCAGCTGCTCTGTCGTCACAAAGCCTCACCCAATCAGCTGTTCGCTCGTCACAGAGGACCCCCCCCCCCACACACACACACTCGTGTAGTCTCCTACTTTCTCATCCCCCACTTCAACATCCAGGTGACAAGTCCTCTGAAGGGCCACTCGGACCCGCCTTCAGCCCTTCTTGTGGCAACCCCAGCCTGGGCCCAACAGATGTTTCACAGGTGAAAGATACGTGGAGAGCAGTGCGTGGGACAGAGAGGAGACAAAGAAAGGCAAACTGATGTGACAACATCTCCCAGGAAGGCAGCCCAAGGAACAAGGTGTGGAAAGTGGAATAGCGGACGAGGCCCGTGGAGATCTGTCTTTGAGCATCTGATTGGCTAAAACTAAGATCCCAAACTGTGTTAGAAGCTTCCATCCCCTGAGGCTCGGAAATAGCTCCAGCATAGGGTGTGAGCAAGCTTTCCCCCACTCATTCCCTCCTGGCTGGTTGGAGTGTATAGGACTCATTCTGACTTCTAGGTCATTCAATCTGTGCATATGTAACCATTCATCATAGTCTTTCCACATCCTCTGTATTTCTACTGCATCTGTTGCAATAGCTCCTTTTTCTTTCTGACTTGTTGTAGTTTTAAAGATGTATTTTCATTTATTCTTTGGAAAGCACAGTTACAGAGCAAAGTTGGGGGAAGACAGGAAGAGAGAAGTCTTCCACCTGCTGGTTCACTCCTCAAATGGCCGCAACAGCCAGGACTTGAGTCAGGTGGGAGCCGGGACAGGAGCTGAGGCCATCCAGGCCTGCTGAGGTCTTGGCCACACCTTCAGATGGGCGGCACCAGCATTGCCCACCCATTTTCTAATTAACTTAGAGACCACCAATGGGGAACATCTTACCTGTAGGTTCCCCACCCAACAAGGAGGGGTCAGGGAAGGCATAAAATCCCAAGACCCTTCCTCAAACCTTTGGTGTCTCTCTCTCCCTCCTCTTTCGAGAGGCACCCCACCTCCGGCTCTTCGGAGGTGCTTTCCCCTTCCTCTCCCTTCCCTGCTCACCTGGTCCCTTCACAAATAAACTTATCTGTTTGCAACAGATTCCCGGCTTTTTATTTCTATACTAAGCTGAGGAAAGAACCCACCGGGCATTTCTGGTAACATATTTTCCCTGGCGCCCAACGTGGGGCGTGAAAAAAGAGACTTAGACGGGAGCCACGTGGCCCAACTCAACCGAGAGAAGACTTCATAAGGTCTGTATGCCTTCCCTCAAGTGGGACTGCACCCGTGGAAGTGACCCTTGGCACCCCATGGCTCTGCACGAACACGAAGGACCCCCGGCCACGGCGTAGCTACGGTCGAACCTTCAGAGGGATTGTATTATTAGGGGGGTGGTGTAAGGAAGGGCGGCTGTTTAGGCCTTCAGAGGCTCTAAACCCTAACCACTTCTTTGCCCTTTTCTATCACCTTCCATTTCCTTTCGGGAGCAAGGCCGTGGGTGCGTGTGTTCGGAGGAAACCTGGAGGAGGACTGACAGTCTCTGGCAGAGGCAACACTTCTGCGTGACTAGAAACTCCCCAGGTGGATTCTGAACGCCGACCGCCCGAATGGGTACCCTAGTGCCAAGCTCCCAGCCACGTTTCGGGCTGGTCTCTCCTCGGTGGAGGAGGGGTGAGACTCCTGGCCACCCCCACGAGTGTGCGACTTGGGCTGATCCCTTACAGTGACTCGTGCGGAGCTTTGGACGACCCCCTCTATACTCCCCCAGATGAGTTGAGAAAAGGCCAGTCCCTTTGTTCTGTCCCCCGTCTCCATTCTATCACCCAAGCAGTTTCTCGCCTCTGAAACCCAAACAGCCTTAGAATGGGAGAGCGCATTCGGAGCTGCGCTGTTAGGAGATTCTTCCCTTAGAAGCTCCGATAGCCACAGGGAGTCTTTCAGGAATCCAGGGAACCTGAGCCAGGTAGTAATCTTACCACCTTTGAAGCCAGAACCAGCCATAGAAAAGGGAGGGGCAGGCTTGGAGAATGCTGTTGAGGAATTTAGGACCAAAGTTCTGTTTGCATTTCTATTGTGATTCTTATCTGCCTCCTTTTGAGATGGGGAAAGTTTCCGAAATCAGCTAGAGCTAGTTCAAGGTAATTTGAGAAACTTGCTGCTTCCCAGTTTGTTTTGGGGTAAGCCTATTTTAAGGCAGGCTCCATGTCTGGCCAACCTTCAGCCATACTGAGATCACGCACATTTCTGTGGGCTTTTATTTTGATCAGGCCGAGAAGAAAGATCAAGCAATATACATTAGCAGTCATGTCCCTCAACTCCAGGGGCCACTTTAGATTTTCAGGAAAAGGATCACGGTGCAGAAATAGTTACCAAAGGTTACGGAGCCTCCACGGAAGATGAGATAGTCACGGGCAGGTGGGGCGAGGCAGGGGTAATAGTGGTAGTCCCCAAGCTCGTGGATCCTGTCCCGGCGGACAGCAGGACCACTCCTGTAATGACCGCACACAGGGTATGAGACAATGGCAATGGGCACGGACAGGTGGGGCGAGGCAGGGGTAATAGTGGTAGTCCCCAAGCTCGTGGATCCTGTCCCGGCAGACAGCAGGACCACTCCTGTAATGACTGCGCACGGGGTCAGACTGGACTTGCCCCCAGCTCTGACATACACTTTGGGCATAGGCTAGACGAGGGAGAAGGGGGGCAAGTCTCCCTCTCTAGTCTGTTCATTGTCTCTTTGTTGTTCAGATGGGATCTCAAACTTCGCGAGTGGACTCCCGGACACCTCTTGGTTGTATCCTTAAAAATTGGGACATATTTGGCTCGCGGATTGTGAGCAAGAAGGATTTGATCTTTTTCTGCATGAAGGCTTGGCCCAAATATTCCCTTGCTAATGGTGAAGCTTGGCCTCCCACAGGGAGTCTTAATTACCATACTATTTTAGAATTAGACAATTATTGTAGACGTTGGGGAAGGTGGGTAGAAATCTCCTATATTCGAATGTTTCTCCACCTCCGGGATCGCCTTAAGAATGGCAGAATAGGAAAAAACCTAAGTCAGGCAACTGGGGAGTTGGCCATCTCAGATTCAAAGGAAGAAGGTAATTTGCAAGTGAATAAAGAGTCTCCTCCCTTATTGAAGGAATCACCTGAAGTGATTCCCTCAGCCCCTCCTCCACAGGGACCTAGTCTCTGCTTATCTCATCCGGAGGAGCCCTGTCCTCCTTATCCGCAGGCATCAAAGGAAAAGACTCCTAGGCCTTATCCTAGAGCGGAAGGAGAAGCCATGCTTCCTCTTCAAGCTGTGGGGGTAGGAGAATTTGGGATACAGATTGGTTATAAGCCTTTCTCACTTGGAGAACTCAAGGAAATAAAAAGTGATTTGGGCAGTTACACTGACAACCCTGATCAATATGTACAAACCTTTGAACGACTCCAGTCAGTATATGACTTAGCTTGGAAGGATGTAATGTTACTGTTAGACAACACCCTGACCTCCTTAGAAAGAAAGAGGGTACTGGAAAAGGCTCGTGAGGCTGGAAACAGTTATTATGCAGCTCAGGGGAAAAGTATCAGAGACAAGGCAAACATCCCCATTGGAGCAGAGGCAATCCCCATAAAGAATCCCAACTGGGATCCAGAGGATGAAAGACATGAGTGGGAACGAAATCACTTCATTTATTACATTCTGGAAGGACTAAGAAGGGCAAAAGTTAAGCCTCTAAACTATAGCCAACTCACCACTGTTCATCAGGGGGAGAATGAGCCACCAATGACCTTTCTAGAATGCCTCAAAGGGGCAATTGTGAGGTTCACTAATTTAGACCCAGATACAGCGGAGGGTGGAGCGATCCTCAAGGACAAGTTCCTTGTGCAGTCTGCCCCAGATATCAGGAGAAAGCTTCAAAAGCTTATGGCAGACCCTGATAAGTCCTCCTTGGACCAGCTGATCCAGGCAGCCAATGCTGTTTACTATAATCGAGACTTGGAGAAGGAAAGGTGGAAGGACAGGCGCCACAGTGAAATGCTGGCCGCTATGAGTGCATCCACCCCAGGGAAAAGGACCTCAAGGTGTTGCTACAACTGTGGGAAGCCAGGCCATTTTCGGAGGGAGTGCCCTCGAACCACAGGCCAGGAGTTTCCCCTGGGTCCATGTCCCATCTGCAAAGGGGATCACTGGAAAATGGGCTGCCCCCAGCTCCGGAGGGAGCAGGGGTCTGCTGACCAGGACGCCCAGTGACGGGTCCCAGGGACTCCTATCTAGGCTTCCACCACCTGGGTTCATACTGAGGAGCTTCGGGTCTCCCTGATGGTGAGCTCTCAAAAGGTCAATTTCTTACTGGACACTGGTACTCGATTTTCTGCCTTGCCCTTCTCTCCTGGGCCAAGATCCATTTAAAGTGACTGAGACATCTCTGGCCATGGGCTTGTACTTGGGGATATCTCCACTTCTGGCACTCCATCCTTGTTATTCCAGAGAAACCGACGCCTTTATTGGGGATGAAATATATTAATGAAGGTTCTTGTAGGCTTAGTCTTGGCCCCTGATGTACAAGGTTGTTTTCCCTCCTGGGGTAGATACTGACTCTATGATCTAAGGTCAACACCCCCGTCAACCAGATTCTGCAGAACCAACCTGGGAAGCACTAGAGGATTTAAAGCTGCTTTTCAAATGCTTTCTATGTGCTCCCCACATCTTGTCACTGATACCATCATTGCAGCTAGCAGGATGGGCCCTAACTAAGAACATTATCTTGCGGGCTTATAGAATCAGGCAATTGTTGAGCAGGCTTATCAACTTGGTTACCAGAAAAAAAGCTTAGGTCTAACAGCGCAGGGAACAGGAGCGGATTTTTCACTCCTGGACACAAGCTGTTCTGATGGAGACATCCCAAAGGCATGGAAGGCCGATCAAATGTGAGTCAAGCGTGCTGATCTCACCCTCACCTCCTTCCTCTGACTGTGGTCTTCAGTGCACACCTGGATGCCACAGGCTAGCCACAGGTATCATTTCTGTACTCCCAGCACATGCTATTCTGACGAGTGTGTCCAAGTGCAAAACCAGGATATACTTGAACTGGCAGGAGTCCCAGAACTAGCATGGCGCAGGAAATGGGAGACTGAACAAATTTACTACACCACAGCCTGCCTGCCTACTTTGAGCTTTTGAATGGCAAGAATTAGCCTGTGGGCCCTCTTTTCACCTGTGCTGCTCCTGCTCACATGGAGCACACAACTGACTTCTCAATTGTCTAATGTTTGTTTCTTGATTAGGGGTCTTCAGAATCCAGGTGGCCTTGAAACATGCAAACTTGTATGGCAACCAGACCAACTTCTGCCGTGGCAACTTGGATGACCCAGACCATCTCTCTGAATCCCACACCTCTAGGGGCCCCTTACCCAAACCACGACCCGATTCAGCAGGAAGTAGCCAGAGGACATCGTCGCCCCTTACCCCTACAGAAGTAGGATGTGGGATTTCAAGAGGGGGGACTGAGGCCATCCAGGCCTGCTGAGGTCTTGGCCACACCTTCAGATGGGCGGCACCAGCATTGCCCACCCATTTTCTAATTAACTTAGAGACCACCAATGGGGAACATCTTACCTGTAGGTTCCCCACCCAACAAGGAGGGGTCAGGGAAGGCATAAAATCCCAAGACCCTTCCTCAAACCTTTGGTGTCTCTCTCTCCCTCCTCTTTCGAGAGGCACCCCACCTCCGGCTCTTCGGAGGTGCTTTCCCCTTCCTCTCCCTTCCCTGCTCACCTGGTCCCTTCACAAATAAACTTATCTGTTTGCAACAGATTCCCGGCTTTTTATTTCTATACTAAGCTGAGGAAAGAACCCACCGGGCATTTCTGGTAACAGGAGCTACTTCTGAGTCTCCCACATGGGTGGCAGGAGCCCAGGCACTTTGGTTATCTTTTGTTGCTTTCCCAGGTGTATTAACAGGGAGTTAATTGAAAAGTGGAGCAGCTGGGACTTGCATGGGTACCCACACCAATTGCTGTTGTCACAGGTGATGATTGAACTAGCTTCACCCCAGTACTGGCCCTCTGCTTACCAGTACTGCCTGTCCCAGGCAGTGTGAGGGAACACAGGACATCCCAGGAACATGCACACCTGCCTGTGTGGCTGCACTGCAAGTGGCAGCTCTCCCTCCTATGCTACAGCACTAGCCCCTATAAGCTTTGCTTACAGCATCACCACAAGCTAGCCCAGACACACCTCCATTGTGCTTGTTGCCACCTAAGGTGATCCGAAGCCAGGAGCCAAAGCTTCTCCCAGGTCTCCCATGTGGGTGCAGGGTCCCAAGGATTTGGGTCGTCCTCAACTGACTTCCCAGGCCATAAGCAGGGAGCTGGATGGGAAGTGGAGCAACCGGGACACAAACTGGTGCCCATATGGGATGCAGCACTTGCAGGTGGAGGATTAACCGGTTAGGCCAATGCTCTGGCCCCTTGTATATATACTATTTTTAAACATCACCCATCACAATGAGCACCAGTGCTTCAGCAATATAAATTAATTAAAAATCAGTTTAGTCTAATTTTATGATTGTGAGTCTTTCCTCCTCTTTGTCTAGATCAAGGTTGTTCAATTTTGTCATCTTTGCAAAAAAAAAAAAACTTTTGGTTTAGGAATTAGCTCACTGTATTTCTATTATCTACATCTTTTATGTCCACTTCACTTTTTATTATTTTCTTCTAACTTGAGTTTAACTTTTGCTTCCTTTTCTGTGTCAGTAACACAAAATAAGTTATGGATTTGAGAGCTATCTCAGACTCACACAGAGCAAAACACACACACAAAAGTCAACATCATTATTAGGAAAATGCAAGGAAAGGCCACCAATGAGAAATCACTACAAGATTTTCAGAAGACTTTAAACTGCTGGGGCCATTGCCATGGTTTGCAGGCTAAGCCTCTGCCAGTTTGAATCCTGGTTGCTCCACTTCTGATCCAACGCCCTGCTAATGTGCCTGGGCAAACAATGAAGGTATGGCCCAAGTGCTTTTCAAATAAATAAATATTTTAAATAAAGTAATCTCAACAGAGGCTGCAGATACAAAGGGGCAGAAGAGAGCTCCTCCCCCAAAGAATCCAAGCACATAATAAACAAGTTGTTCTTTTTTTTTTTTTTTTTTAAAGATTTCTTTATTTTTATTGCAAAGCCAGATGTACAGAAAGGAGAGACAGAGAGGAAGATCCTCCGTCCGTTGATTCACTCCCCAAATGACCGTGATGGCCGGTGCTACGCCGATCCAAAGCCAGGAGCCTGGAACCTTCTCTGGGTCTCCCACACTGGTGCAGGATCCCAAGGCTTTGGGCTGTCCTGGACTGCTTTCCCAGGCCACAAGCAGGGAGCTGGATGGGAAGCGGGGCCACTAGGGTTAGAACTTGCACCCATATGGGATCCTGGCTCGTTCAAGGCGAGGACTTTAGCCACTAGGCCACGGCGCCAGGCCCAACAAGTTGGTCTTGAAAATCCACTTGGTTCTGAGGTGATGTTAGCAGGGCAATAGATGCCGGGGTCCGTGTGATGGATGTGGAAAACAGGAAGGTGTGAAGAGCATTGCTTCCACTGCAGGCAAGGCCTCGAAGGAACTCCCCGCCGAGCAAGGCTTCGGTGGGATGTTGCTTTAATCACATGAATGCAGCCCGCTTTCCATCGCCGGACACCGGACTTCCCCACTGAGTTTTCAGTAATCTGCCTAGGCACTGTCTGCCCCTGCGGAGTTAACAGTTGACGTGTGGTATCTGTGCGAGCTTGGAAGTTGATGTTACTGATATTCGCTTCCGGCATAAAGGTTTTTACCTACTGCTGCTACGGCTGCCACCATTGATATGTTAATCAAAGGTGTTCCGTCCCCAGGTGTCGGGACTTGTTTACAGCCTTTCCTCTCCCATTGACGATATGCTAATCAAGGGTGCTAGTCTCCAGGTAAAGGGGAAACCCATTCTTTCCCTCTTCCTTTGATCTTTGGGTCCTGCCTCCTGCATTACATTTCCGCCCTTAGCTGATTCAAGAGGTATGTGTTACTGATTGAGCTTGCCTTAGGTGAAACAGATGGCAGAATTATCTTTAGCAACACCCATTTGATCATGACGTAAAAAGTCCGAGCCAGAGTTTGACTGATTCTGTATAAAATAAAGCGGATGGCTTTATTGCATAGTCCACTATCATCATGGAATCCTAGTGGTCTGTCTCTTTCTTTCTGCGCCTCATCCACGCACCCTTCCCGAGTTCCGAAACCCAGGCTGGAGCTGGACTCCGGCAAATAGATACTAGAAACAACTGATTTTTTTTTTTTTACTCTTGTGTTTTCCAGAACTTCATGTATTTCTGTGTTTCTTGGAAATAACGTTACTCGGTCCGGCGTGGTAGCCTAATGGCTAAATCCTCATCTTGCAACCGCCAGGATCCCATATAGGTGTTGGTTCCTGTCCTGGCTGCTCCACTTCCCATCCAGCTCCCTGCTGCGGCCTGGGAAAGCAGTCGAGGATGGCCCAAATACTTGGGACCCTGCACCCACATGGGAGACCCGGAAGAAGCTTCTGGTTCCTGACTTCGGATCGCTCAGCTCTGTCTGGCCTTTGGGGCCACTTGGGGAGTGAACCAGTGGACAGAAAATATTTCTCTCTTTCTCTCTGTACATTTGTCTTTCCAATAAAAATAAATTAGAAAGAACGTTACTTTTTCTCTCATCCGAGTCGGAGAAGACTCGCAGAAAATTTAACGATGAATGTCGACGCACAGTAAATCCTGAAGCAGCACTGTAAGACTTTCTGCCTTTAAATGCCAAGTAAGTCTGACATCCAATTTACTCTGCTAAGTTGGCGCTGGGTTCAGTTCCCAAGAGCCGCCTCAGAATCTCCTCCAAGCTGTCTACCAGACCGTCTTGGTGCCGGAGAAACTTTATAACGTTTTTTGGCTTTGTTTGCTTGTTTTCAGACCTTGCAGCAGGCTCCAAGAGCGAATCCCAGGGATGGGTGGAGGAGGTTGCCATGGAGACGGGTCCAGGGCCAGCGGCTCTGGCAGGGAGGTGGAGAGAGGCCGGAGCTCGGGCTCCGATTGGCCGAGCGGGCGCGCAGCGTTCTCTCGGCGCACATGCGCGGTGGCGGCGAGGCGAGGTCGCTGCCCGGCTGAGGCGCGGGCTGGGTTCCGGGCGGGCTCCCGAGGACGCGGCGGGGCTGTGCGGCCAGTGGCCGGGCCACCCTGCGCCGTGCGGGGAAGGGACGGGGCGCAGCCGGAGGCCCCCCTCTGCGGAGCGGGACTGAGCCCGCCACGCAGGCCACCGCGACGCCGCCGCCATTGTGGCCCAGGGCTTCTCGGCCGAGCGGGGGCCGGGTCCCGGCGACAGGTAACCGTGTCCCCGGGCGGCGGGCGCCAGTGTCCGAGCGGTCAGCACCCGAGCCCGGCTACCCGCGGCAGCTCGTGCTCGCGGCCTGCGCCGAGGGCGAGGACAGGGTGGGGACCGCAATGGAGTTGGGGGGCTGGTCCCAGCAGTGGCACGTCCTGGGTGTCCCTGACTGTCCCTTTGCTGCCCTGGGCCATCCGGCGGGAGAAAAGTAAGAGGAACTGACCAGAAAGGGAAGGAGTGGGGCCTGTGGGGACGAGGCCAGACCTCTGCATCTCCCTCCAGGGCCTTTGCAAACCTTTGGGTCAGTTGGCACGACTGGTTGAGCAGGGCCAGGCAGGGGCTGGAGCCAGAGGACAGGTGGTGTCGCTTCTCCCGGATTCTGAGGATTTCTTCTAGAATCCTGGAGGGATTGTCCGCCGTGGAAGCCCCTCAGTGACTTCTGAAATCCCACCGGCCTCTGCATCCACCTGGCCAGTCCTCCCCACTCTCTTACCTAGTGCAAGGCTGGCACACCCGACCTCAACTTGCAAAGCCGGTGAATGGATCAACCCTGTTGCCTCCCCACCTCCGTGGAAACCTGGAGCACTTTGTTTAGAAGAAATTCTCGCCTTGTGTTCCAAGTAAAGGAAGATGGGCTACGCTGTTGTTGAGAGCTAACTCAAGGCTTTGCAACGTGAGTCACCAAAGTGACTCAAAATACTGAAATGATTCTTTTCCTGCAGAACTTTTAATCTGTCATTTTTGCTCAGGATTCTTTTTTTACGTATATAAAAGGATCATTTTATTGGAAAGGCAGATTTATGGAGAGAAGGACAGAACAAAGTTCTTCCATCTGCTGATTCACTTTCCAAGTGGCCGCAGTGGCAGGAACTAAGCCGATCTAAAGCCACGAGCCAGGAAACTTCCTTTGTATCTTCCACACGGGTGCAGGGACCCTAGACTTTGGTCCATCCTCGACTGCTTTCCCAGGCCAGAAGCAGGGAGCTGGATGGGAAGTGGAGCTGCCAGGACAGGAACCAATACCCACATGGGGTGTTAGCGCTGCAGGGGGATTAGCAGGACTCCTTGCTCAGTATTCTTTAAAAATTTCTATCAGAGGCTGCAGTGATGGCTCAAAGGCTAAATCCTTGCTTTGCAAGCACCAGGATTTCATATGGACGCTGGTTCGTGTCCCAGATGCTCTGCTTCCCATCCAGCTCCCTTCCTGTAGCCTGGGAAGGCAGTCGAGAACAACCCAAAGCCTTGGGACCCTGCACCCACGTGGGAGACCTAGAAGAGGCTCCTGGCTTTGGATCTGCCAGTCATTGTGGCCACTTGGGGAGTGAACCAATGAATGGAAGATCTTTCTGTCTCTGCTCTCTGTAAATCTGATCTGCCTTTCCAATATGAATTAATGAATAAATAAAATTTCTTCTGTTATCTGTACAGTAGCTGTATCCCTCCAGTGCCATAACTAAGCAGATTGCCCTGTAAGGATTTAGGGGTGGGAAACCAGGGTACAGCTGAGTGTGTTTGTGCACTCTGGAGGGTCTTGCTGTTTGTCTAGCTGTACAGCAGGATGCACCCGGAATTCTCAACCGTGGGTTCCATTCTTGTGTTTCAGGTCCCTTGCCCGTCCCAATTCTGGACTCAGAACTCGTCCACAAAGCCACTAACGTGGCCTTGACTTTGTTCTGCCCCTGGCAGACAGAACGTCCTTCATGGCACTCATGTGAGACTTAAAGTTGGCTTGCTTCTGGAGAACTGAGGAGTATTTGCAGCTCGAACGTCCTACCTGCAGCCATGCTGGCCTCCAGCAAGAAGATGACCACTTCCTCTCGCTCCCAGATCCTTCTCATGTGGACGCCAGACAAGGTGCAGGGCAGTCTCCGCCACGGGGAAAAGCAGGTGCTCACCTCACGGCTCCTGCGGGACACCGAGACCTGTCGACAGAATTTCCGGAATTTTCCCTACCCAGACGTGGCTGGTCCTCGGAAGGCCCTGAGTCAGCTCCGCGAGCTCTGCCTGAAGTGGCTGAGACCCGAGATCCACTCCAAGGAGCAGATCCTGGAGCTGCTGGTGTTGGAGCAGTTCCTGAGCATCCTGCCCGGGGAGGTGAGGACCTGGGTGCGATCCCAGTATCCAGAGAGCAGCGAGGAGGCCGTGACGCTGGTGGAGGACTTGACTCAGATCCTGGAAGAGGAAGGTGAGCCCTGTAAGAGGAGAGAGGAGGCATTCCTGGGTGGCCAGGCGTGGTACATCCAAAGAACAGCCCCTTTGAGAGAACCCGAGAGGGCGGAAGCCAGGGTGTGAGTGAGAACCTAAGCTCTCCATCCTGGGTGGGGTTCCCAGTGCGGACTGCTGGAAACCCAGGGCTTCACCTCAACCCCAAGGAGAAATGTCATGTAAGAGAGTGGCCACAGTAGCCCTGGGGGAGTCCTCAGAAAGTTAGCCTGGAAAGCTTGGCACTGTTCTGCTACTAACCATTTGCTCTGTGAACTGTTTCCAGAAAGGTGGAGGAAGGGGTCCAGGGTTCAAAAGAGATTCTCTTTCAAACCAAAAAAGATATCACAAAATTTATGCCACATAAAAATCTAGTAGAAAATAGTGAGTGTCGTACGTATCATGAAAGGTCTCCTAGCAGATGTGTTTCAGATGTTGGCATTGCAGTGTGAGGGCAGGTCACGGTGCCTTCCCCCTGGGGCTTGTGGGAGGTAGGGGTGCTGTTTCTGCTTCCTTTCTGACCATCCTTGAAGAGGGCGCGGGCGTCTGTGCAGCGGGTGGTTTCCTAAGCCTCTCCAGCAAGGTTCGGCTCCACAGTCTCGTTCTCTTGGCAGCTCCTCAGAACTCGGGCCTTTCCCACAAGACCCCCGAAGAAGACCCCGAAGGAAGATGTGCTTTCCAGGCAGGATGGCTGGATGACCTGGTGACCAAAGTGAGTTTGCATGTCTCTTCTGTGTTCTGAAAATGTCTCCTCACAGTGTGGAGGACATTCCCTGTGTTAACCTTGCAGCCACTAGCCCCCACCCCACCCCAGGATTGCTTAAAACCTGAGCCCCAGTTTCTCTTGAGTTACCATGGCCCATTGAGGTACATGCCATAGGTATGTCGGTTTGTCTTTTTGTGAAAACCTTGAATATTATAAAGTTATCAGTTCTCCTTACAGACCCAATTGGACTTTAAGATCCAAAAATGGGACCTAGCTAAATGGCCTAGTGACTGAAGTCCTCACCTTGCATCCCATACGGGTATCAGTTCTAATCCTGGCAGCCCTGCTTCCCATCCAGCTCCTTGCTTGTGGCCTGGGAAAGCAGTGGAGGATGTCCCAAAGCCTTGGGATCCTGCACTGTGTGGGAGACCCGGAAGTGGCTCCTGGCTTCTTGTCAGCTCAGCTCTGATCATTGCAGTCACTTAGGGAGTGAACCAGAATATGGAAGATCTTTGTTTGTCTCTCCTCCTCTGGGTAAATCTGATCTGCATTTCCAATAAAAATAAATAAATCTTTAAAAAAAATTAGTGACAATTACATGGGAAAAATTTAAGAATAATCAAGAATTTTTTTTAACTAGATGAAGAAAAAGAGCAAAAAGCAATGCTAACATTAGCAGAGAACATAATGCGCCTTAAACTGTGACAGGTAAATAGTGTGGGTATTGATTCCAGTTTTTTTTTTAAGCTTTATTTATTTTTATTGGAAAGGCAGATATACTGAGAAAAAGAGAGGAAGATCTTCTATCCACTGATTCACTCCCCAAGCGGCTACAACAGTCAGAGCTGAGCTGATCAGGAGCCAGGAGCTTCCTTGGAGTTTCCCACACGGGTGCAGGGCCCCAAGGCTTTGGGCCGTCCTAGAATGCTTTCCCAGGCCACAAGCAGGGAGCTGGAGGGGGAGTGGAGCAACTGGGGTACAAACCGGCGCCCATATGGGATCCTGGCACATGCAAGGCAAGGACCTTAGCCACTGAGCTACCACGCTGGGCCCGATTCCAGTGTTATTTTAGACATGAGTGACTCTGCATTTCACTATATAGCATGTAAAAAGAAGATGTAAGTTATAACGTGTTGGATTTCAGCTGTGACTACGGCTCCTTCTTTAAGTCGGAGCTGCCTTTGCAGCTATACCAATTGAAAGCGATAAACCCTATCATCAAATTTCCCTTCAGGAGCACTAAGAGATATTATAAAAACACCCATATGTGGATGAGGGTTTCTGTTTTATTTTGGAAGGTAGAGAGACCACAGCAGGCCAAGAGGACCGTCATCTGCTGCTTCGCTCTCTCGATGCCGGCAGTAGGCTAGAGGCAAGAGCCTCGGACAATCCAGGTCTCCCATGAGGGAGGCAGGGCCCCGATGACAAGCCGTCACTGCTGACTCCTAGTGTCCACATGGCGGGAAGGTGCAGACGGGATCCCAAGCCAGGAATCCCGCCCAGCCACTCCGACGTGGCTGAGCCGGATGCCTATTTCCGCGTGAAGGTTTTGAGTAGACAACTCGCTGAGTCTTCCTCCTGCCACACCTGTGTCCCGTGCTAACACTCCTCCCTTGCCACTAGTTCTCGAACCAGTCTCATCTGCCGTTGTAGGAATCAGTGACATTCACAGATGTGGCGGTGGATATTACCCAGGAGGACTGGGCACTGATGCGCCCTGTGCAGAAGGAGTTGTACAAGACCGTGACCTTACAGAACTACTGGAACATGGTCTCTCTGGGTAAGAAGTGTTCCTAGCCCGCCTCCTCCCAGCGTGTCACCTCAGTACTTTTCTTTTCCTAGTAGTCAAAAATGGTTGGATCTTGGAAATATCTGGCTGGAATGGGATCCTAGAGATGAGTGTCCCAGTTCCCCCGGGCACAAAAATGGCTGTGTTCTCCACTTGTGGCCCAGATGAAGTGACCTGAGCGGAAGGTCACTTGAAACCATGATATCCATGCACCTCTACTGCATCCAGGGGAGGACTCTCCCTCCAGGCAGCTCAGGCACTTGCCGTCTTGGGCAGCAGGAAGTTTTTGTCCTAGCACTGAACTCTGACTAGGTCATGTCCACGAGCCATTGTTCTCATGCAGAAGCCTTAGCAGAAGTTGGCTAGTAAACGCTGGACAGCTATTCATCCCCGGGATAAAATGCATTGCCTTCCTCCTGAACAGGCCTCACCGTGTACAGACCAACTGTGATTCCCATTCTGGAAGAACCATGGATGGTGATCAAAGAAATTTTAGAAGGCCCCAGCCAAGGTGAGAGAAAAACCAGCGCGTGAGCCTCTCTAACTCCCGGCTGTGGTGGGGTCTGGCCAAGGGCCTCACCGCACAGATGGCTGAGCCGGACCCCCCAAGCGGCTCCCAGAGCTTCATCAGGGACTGTGCCGGTATCTCCTCTTCAAAACTTGACATTTCAGACCACCTGCTTTTTTTGAGCTTTTTTATAACATTTAGTTATTTGAAAGAATGACAAAGAGATTTTTTTCCATCCACTGGCTCACCCTCCAAACGCCCGCCTTAGCCAAGTCTGGACCAGTGTAAAGACACAAGCCAGGAGCTCCTTCCGGCTCTCACACATGGGTGGCAGGATCCCAGTACTCGGGCCAGTTTCTGCTGTTTTCCCAGGGGCATTAGCAGGGAGCTGGATGGGACGTGGGTCACTCAGGACTTGATCCGGCACTCTGATCATCGGAGTGCAGACCTCCCAAGCAATGGCTTAACCCTCTGTGCCACAACATCTGCCCCTTGAGTTTCGTTTCTTCACTGAAAGTCCCTGTGCCCCCTCCTCCACCTCCTAACCCATTCCCTACACAAGACTGAGAAAGTCTGAACATAGTGAGGGGTCGCCTACCTGCCAACCCCATTCAGCCCGGTCCCTGACCCTTCCCAAAAGGCAGCCCCGCGCTGGATCCCCCCGTAGAGGCCCGTCCCGTCGGGTAAGTAGCAGTCAGACAGTACACAGCAACCATGTCGCCAGCTGAGCCAGGCTGTATTTGGGCGTAGTTTTATTGGGGGGGGGATTGTTTTTTGTGGGATCTTTTGTTTTTGAATATAAAATATAATTATTTTCTCCATTTTTTAAAATTAAGTGGTAGCATGTCATGCATGCCATGTTATACCTTGTCTATTTTAATTAGAAATGTTACTGTGTTTTGTGTTTTCAAGGTACTTTTTACTATATTTTGCAGAAGTATTCCAAATGTCTACGTAAAAAGCTTTCTCATTTTTTTCATATATGCAACATATTTTATTGTGTTTCAGTTTATTTTAAGGGCCTATTTGGTTATTCTTATTTCATTTTTTTTATTATTACTTTTTATTTGAAAGACAAAGTTAGAGGGGGGAGAAAGAGAGTGAGAACTTCCATGGTCTGTTTCACTGGCTGCTGTGGCAGAATTAAGACCAGGCTGGTGCGGGCCAGGCCCAGGAGTTCCATCCAGGTCTTTCGGAAGCCCCCAGTCTTTGTGCCATCTTTGGCTGCTTTCCAAGGAACAGTAGCAGGGAGCTGGATCACAAGTGCGGTAGCCAGGACTGGAACCAGTTCCCATGTGGAAGCTGGCACTGCAGGCAGTAGCTTAACCCGTAACACCACAACGCGGGCCCCCTTCTCATCCCTTTCTCCCTCTTCCACAACAACTCCATTTTGAAGAATTTCAAACCTGTAGAAAACTTGGAATCACAATGCGTTGAACCCCTATGTAACTTTCACTTGCAATAATTAATTATCTCTTAACCACTTTGTTTTATCTCATTACACATACACACACTTCATTTTTGCAGTGAAACATTGAAAACTATTCCCACGGGCATGGTGACGTCTCAACCCTAGCTATCCCGTAAGAACGTGACCTTCTCAGCGTAGTACCGGTCCCTCACTGCAGGTGTTCTACCTGGATGCAAGCATGTCGCCAGATGCGCTGGCAAGCACTCACATTTCACCTGCTTGCTCCACTTCCTTATGTCTTCAGATCTTCTCAGAACAGTTAACTCTCACACCTTTTCTTCTTCATCTCTTGTTGATCTTCCGTCATATTGCCATTCTCAAACGATCTAGTTTCTGAACAATGACCCGCAACCCACATTTTGCCTGGTTATTTCACCGGAGCTCTGGTGTGCCCAGGCCTGTTGCAGAGGGGCCGTGCGGTTCCCAGTGCAGGCTCTCAGAGGCACAGAGCAGGGATTTCTCTCGTCGCCAGTTCTGCCCCTGGGGTCACGTGGCGTCTGCTGCAGGATCGCTGCTTCCTTAGAACTGCGTTTCTCTTTGTAGTTGATATGTCGTCTACGGAGTGGTGACCGTGAGGCCACGTTACTCTTCCACTCCTCAGTAACTGCACAGCATGCATTGATGATCCGCATTTTACTGTATTGCTGTTTGCAAAGTGGTGATTTTTCTAATCTGTTCCTCCCTTCCAGATGGTTAATACATTCTCTATGAAAAATACCTCTCCTTCTTCCTACCCCATGTTTGCGTGTGAGTGCTGCAGTGGGCAGTGGGTGTTTCAGAAGTCAAAGTGTGCTGACAGTGTGTGGGTTCCCAGATGTTTATTCTGTGGTTTTGGTTTTGGAGCTCAATTATCCCAAATTGGGGCAGGAAGAACCTTTCAGACCAATTCCAGCATCCTTCTGACATGTCCCCATTGGTCTCTAAGCATCTCCTGGCCTTCTGGCATAAGGCTTTCCTTCGACCTTGGTTCTCCTGAACCCAAGATCTGGGCAGTAGACAGAACCCAGAGATATGTACGTATGCTGAGTTCATAGCAGTACCTAGAACTCAAATCCAACAGCACAGGGGTGCTCCATTCTGTATCTTCTTCCTGCACCATGAATAACCCAGTTCCAAACAAGATTCATGTATTTATGTATTTGCTCTGTCATGTGTTACACACAAAAAGGTTCAGAATTAACGACTGTCACCGCCAATAACAGACCATCCAGAAAGGTCAGTATTTCTTTGAAGTCCTTGTCATTGTTAGATCGTATCCCAGTTAGCGGATGTTGCCTTTATTTTTGTAGATTTTATTCAGTTTTATTTTTACTTCCCATGTTCCTCTTTGCAAAAATAAGTCATGACTATAGCCTCATATTTACTTTGACTACATGATGGAAATGGAATTTTAAAGTAACGTTGAGTGATAAAATTGAAATCCTCGCATAGTTTTCTCACAATTTGCATTTTCGTGAGCTTTTTGAAGGCTCCTTAAATAATGGATTTCAGACCTTGTCATACTAAAATAAATGTACTTTTTAATTCCATTGTCTGTGAGCTTTCTGAAACACCCTCAAGGAAGAGAAATACAATACATACACCCTTGAATCTTGCTTTCCTGTTCCTTTTTTAGCTTAAGGCACTTAATTCTAACATATCTAACAATATTGATATTATGGTATAACATTAACAACGAGTTAAACAGAGTGACAGAATATGCTGTTTTGAGTAAATTCTTTTCCATAAACTCAACTTTAGTCATTAAGTAGTTTAAGATTCATTGATACAAGTTGAATAACTAAATCCTTCTCCATAATTTCTGGTGCTGTTTGTCTTTGTTGGTAGAAAGGTACAAAATAAGGCTGAGCACGTGGAATTCTTAGAGGAATAAACTTTCAACATGGTAGTGAAAAACACACCTGGAATAAGCATGAACCAGTCTTCTGGGGAGATGCTGCCCGCCGGGGGCTGCTGCGAGCTGTTTGTGTCATGGGGAGTACTTGAAGTCATCCAGGCAGCAGGATTAGGGCTATAAGGTTTATGGTCATGCATCTTGGGAGATTTTGCTGCTTCCAGAGTACCAAGCTAAATTCCCTTTTTCCTTCAGAGGAAGTGAGGATTTGGGGGGTCTTGTTCTTCTAGCCTGTCCTTACACAGGTGGAATTTTCTGTGCAAGGAGCTGCTGTCCACCCTGCTCCTGAGTCGGCCCTGGGCTCCGTCTTCTGCCCAGTAGGTCCGTTGCACCATACTTCAGGGCAGAAGGTAAAAGCCATCAACAGGTTTGAAGCGCTGTCACCGAGTCCCGTTTAGCTGTTAACGTCTTCCTGCCATCCTGCTATGGCTCGACTTTTGTCCTCTGAGGATTTTACTGTCTTGGCAACTCAGAGATCTGTAAGCCTTTTGTTAGGATATCTAAACAGCCGTATTTCAAGAAATGGAACCATGTGTAATTCACAGTCTCCAATGACCGGTACCATCTCCAGAGTGTCATAATTCTGAGTGTTTCTACAAGACCTGGTCATTGTTTCAGGGTCAGCTGAAACCGTGCGTCTCCCTTAAGGCTTTCCAATAATTGAAAAAAAAAACAGAGAGAGGGTCAAGAGACTGGGAAGGGCGTGGCCCCTGTTGCCTGTGAGGAGTCAGTGGCTAAAATGTTTAACTCTAAGGTAGTTGAGTATTAGGTATAGAGGACATCATAGAGAAGGATGGATTCTTATGGGATTGAGTGTCAACTAGAGATGTTTTATCCTCAGACTTTCGTGTACAGCAAGGCTGCTGCACCCCGCTGCCACAGTTCCTGGGTCGGAATGTCTGGGTGGGACCCAGGAACATCACACCTCCCCTGGGTGATGGTAAAGCTAGCTGTCTGTCAGCTCTCTGACTGTCGGCTTGAGCAAGAGACTCGAGGGACAGGCGATTCCTGCGGGTGTGCTGTGAGCTGGTTTGGTTCATCTCCTGTCACACGTCCCAGAGCCTGTGCTGAGCAGTGAGGAACCTCTTCGTTCTTAACTGTGTTAACTTCTGCTTCTCCGCCCTTTTCAGTCTCTTTTCTGCAGCTATACTGTTAGCATCTTGCGTTTGTCCTTTTGCTTCTGTTTTGGCAGTTTCCTTTGCTAAGTAGAGGAAAATTTACAGTATTCTTTTTATTTCAGAATGGGAAACTGAAGCCAAGCCATGTACCCCAGTACAGGGTCCTTCCAGACTCAAAAAGGAGAGAACCCAGACCATCAAAGTGGAGAAACCCTATGATTATGATATCACCATAGAGACAGAAGCCTTCGGGAAAATTCCCCCGAATGGGATTGATTTCCATTTCAAGTCAGTCTGTTCACAAGAAGATGATCCTACGGAAGAATATCTTAGTAAATATGATATATACAGAAATAATTTTGAAAAGCATTCAAACCTAGATGTACAGTTTGATACCCAATCCGATAATAAAACTGCTGTGTATAATGAAAGCAAGACAGCCTTCAACCATGTCTCATATGCTCTTGTACATAGGAAAATACTTCCTGGAGAGAAGCCGTACAAGTGTAACGTGTGTGGGAAAAAATTCAGAAAATACCCATCCCTCCTGAAGCACCAAAACAGCCATGCCAAAGAGAAGTCCTACGAATGTGAAGAATGCGGGAAAGAGTTTCGACATGTCTCATCCCTCATCGCACACCAGAGAATGCATACTGGGGAAAAGCCGTACGAGTGCCACCAGTGTGGCAAAGCCTTCAGCCAGCGTGCACACCTCACCATCCATCAGAGAATCCATACGGGAGAGAAACCCTACAAATGTGATGACTGCGGGAAGGATTTCAGTCAGCGCGCACACCTCACCATCCACCAGAGGACGCACACCGGCGAGAAGCCTTACCGGTGCTTGGAATGCGGCAAGACCTTCAGCCACAGCTCGTCGCTCATTAACCATCAGAGAGTGCACACTGGAGAGAAACCCTATATATGCAACGAATGTGGGAAGACGTTCAGTCAGAGCACACACCTTCTTCAGCATCAAAAGATACACACTGGGAAGAAACCCTATAAATGCAACGAGTGTTGGAAGGTGTTCAGCCAGAGCACTTACCTCATCCGGCACCAGAGGATCCACTCTGGAGAGAAGTGTTATAAATGCAACGAGTGTGGCAAGGCCTTCGCTCATTCCTCAACTCTCATACAGCACCAGACCACTCACACTGGGGAGAAGTCCTACATATGTAACATCTGTGGGAAGGCCTTCAGCCAGAGCGCAAACCTCACTCAGCATCATAGGACACACACGGGGGAGAAACCCTACAAATGCAGCGTGTGCGGCAAAGCGTTCAGCCAGAGCGTGCACCTCACGCAGCACCAGCGAATTCATAACGGAGAAAAACCCTTTAAATGCAACGTGTGTGGGAAGGCCTATAGACAGGGGGCAAACCTCACCCAGCACCAAAGGATTCACACCGGAGAGAAGCCGTACAAATGCAATGAGTGCGGCAAAGCTTTTATATACTCCTCATCCCTTAATCAGCACCAGAGAACTCATACTGGGGAGAGACCTTATAAATGCAATGAATGTGATAAAGATTTTAGCCAGAGAACATGCCTTATTCAACACCAGAGAATTCACACGGGGGAGAAGCCCTACGCCTGCCGTATATGTGCTAAAACCTTCACTCAGAGCACAAACCTTATTCAGCATCAGCGTGTTCACACGGGCGCCAAACACCGGAACTAACGGACGTGGGAAACCCCACTGAGACTTTCACAACTTGGTCACGGACGTCTGATGGCGTGTGCTCCCTGTGTTAAAATAGAATTCAGAAACAATCGGAAGTGCAATACATGTTAGATGCTACTCTGCAGAAATATCAGAATCCGTAGTGTGGAGAGAACCTGTGTAAACTCAGTATGAAATTTAAGAAGGAAACTTGATTGGCTTCTTAACCTTTCTTATTATATCGGTCAAATTGATTCCAGAAAGAGAGTGGGTTTTCAGAAACCTGTAACGTCACGTCTCTGAGTGTATTTCAAGTACTTGATGAGGCCTTAGGAAAGCGTCCACCAAGTAGACAGATGTCGTGCTAGAGTGCGATCCTGGGACCACAGAGGAGTTCTCGTGGGACTTTTGCTTCTTCTCAGCTCTTTGAAGCCTTAAAATCCATCAAGGGTTCCTCCCCCTTTTCTAACTCCCCTTGTCCTGTTATGCAATAACTGCCATGTGAAGCCAGTAGGTTTGGGGTCCAAGAAAGTCAAAGGGAAGTAGCTTAAGGATTTGTTTGTGACCACTGGTAATTACATTTTCCCACAGATATGGAAATACTACAGATAAGCTGAATGAACGGTGATCTATTAAGATAGAGAAACTAATGTGTATATAATCCTTGGATGTGTACAGATGTAAACAGGAAAAATTTAACATCCTAAACTTCAGTTAATCTTTAAGCCATATCAACCTTGGCTTCATTGGGTTTTCACATCTAAAATCATCCTGAAGGGAAGAGAAGCAGGCACACAGTTCCCGTTATTTCTGCTTGATTTCTAAATTTGTGACGTACGGTTTCCCTGCAACAGCCTCACGCAGAGGAGTCCATTTCTTGAGTGTCTCCCATGCTCAGATCCCAGACTCCTAGACTGGATCCTTTGAGCGTGAACATGGGGACCCTGCCACCTTGGTCTGCCACACGTCCGTCACCCCACCTCCAACACAAGGCCAGGATAAAAGTAGCTCTGTAAACATTATAGCAGGTACATAATGGAAAGTAGATGCAAGTTCAGCCCAGAGAGTGTGGTGGGGGCGGGGGAAATTCCAGACCGACTGGAGTGAGGGAAGAACACGCAGGTAGCCAGTGTCACATACAACACAGCAGGACTTGCTTCACCTAAGTTAAATCCACCTCATTAGAAGAAAACAGTGGAAGTTGGGTGACTTCTTTTTTAAAGGAGTAGTTGGCAGCCCAGTTACTCCTTCATACGTCAAAGTAGATAAAACATTGCATTCGAAAAAAGAAAATATGCAGTGCTCATTAAGTCATGATAACTGAGCCCGTGGGTCCTGAGCAGTAGATAAGCACACCTTTGTACGTAGTGTCCCCGGCATTCTGCTGTCGAGATCGAAGGCCATATTCCAACTGAGTTCATGCTCATTTTTGTTTCTCCAGTGCCTTGCATATAGCACGTGGTCAATACATAATTGGTTGAATTGATGAATGAATTGATGAATAAATTTATATAGAGTCGAGTAATCAAGTAGAATTGACTGGCATGAAGTAAAAAAAATGGTAGAACCAAAAAATACTTCTTTGTGCTTTTTTAAAAAATATTTTATTTGTTTGAAAAAATAGAGAAAACTACCATCTCCTGGTTCACTTCCGCAGGGCCTGCAAGTGGACAGACAGGACTGGGCTTAGATGGGCACTGAACCATGTCTCCCACATGAAAGGCAGGGGTCCAGTCACTCCGGGTCGCTTCTGCCTCCCAGGGTGCACTTAAGCAGGGAGCTGGAGCCAGGAATCGAGCGCAGGTATCTTCAACACTAAGCCAGTGACCCACCCCATGCGCATGTGTTGGAGAAATGTTTACCCAAATGCTGATTGGGTTTTCAGAATAACCTGAAAGTGAGAAAGCATGAGGCATCTTTGCACAGGAGATTTGCTTGAGCAAAATGGGTAAGAGCAAATTCTAGTACCGTAAATGCCCAAGTGAATCATGGCATTGGTCAGGCAGCTTCACTTGAGAGCGTCGCTGTCAACGTGGAACCAACGGGTGCTGAAGGGGGACCTGAAGTGCCGGCATCGTCAAGGCTCCGCTGCTAAGGGTTTTAGGAAAGCGTTGCTTCTCTTTGAATTGGCCAGCTGTGATTACATAGGGTCCTTCACAAGGGACAGGCTGCAAGGCATTCACAGTTTGCTTCCTGCATAATGAATAAATTCAGTTGTGTTGAAGCTGTTTAATGCCACTGCACCCTTCACAAAGCACCTGCTAGTGTTTATTGTTTCAACATTTAATTATTAATTTTTCCATTAAAGAAAGGCTTTATTAACATATAATTAATAATTAATTATTAATTGAAACGGTCACACAAAGACAGAGACATCTTCCATCCACTGATTCATTCCCCGCATGGCCACAACAGCCTCAGTTGGGATATGCCACAACCAGGAGACTAGAGCTGCTGGGTTTTTTTAAGATATATTTATTACATGTTTATTTTTACTGGAAAGTATATGCAGAGAGGAGAAGAGACAGGAAGATTTTCCATCTGATGATTCACTCCCCAAGTGGCTACAAAGGCCAGAGCTGAGCCAGGAGCCAGGAGCCAAAAGCTTCTTAAGGGTCTCCCATGCAGGTGCAGGGTCCCAAGGCTTATGGGCCATCCTTGACTGCTTTCCCAGGCCACAAGCAGGGAGCTGGAAGGGAAGCGGGGCTGCTGGGGCTCCCAGAACACAAACTGGTGCCCATATGGGATCCTGGTACATGCAAGGCAAGGACTTGAGCCACTAGGCTACTGCTCCAGGCCCTGAGGCAAGTGTTGTCCTTATAAAATAACAGGCTAGTAATAGTGGGGACAGTCTAAATCTTTGTCTTTTTTTCCCACTGTTCACAAGTTGTCTGATCCTTGAGTAATTCAAGTTTTTTTAAGCAAATCTTAATTTACCACAGTCTTATGAACATTATCAAATAAATGGAAAAGCTTAAATAACAAACTGTTCGCCTCCTAGGTTTAAAAATTAACATTTTCTGTATTTCTTACTGAGTAATTGGAAAATAGCTTATACAGATGACATTTTACCTCCAAATACTCACGCGTGCACGCCATAAAAATGAAAGCAATCTTTTACATAACCACAATTCCATTATATACCTTAAAAACACTACCATAACGCTTGACTATTGAGGCCGTGTTTAATTGTTTCCTGATGAAGGCCCAGCACAGTAGCCTAGTGGCTAAAGTCCTCGCCTTGCATCCGCCGGGATCCCTATGGGCACCAGTGCGTGTCCCGGGTGCTCCACCTCCCATCCAGCTCCCTGCTTGTGGCCTGGGAAAGCAGTGGAGGACGGCCCAAAGCGTTGGAAAACTGCATTTGTATGGGAGACTCAAAAGAAGCTCCTGGCTCCTGGCTTTGGATTGGCTCGGCTCCAGCCATTGTGGCCACCTGGGCGGTGAAAACAACAACAAAAACCTCCCTGCTGATCTGGTCTTCACACACTGCAGTTGTATTTGAGTGCTACACCTGTCTCATCTATTTAGAACAACCTCCCCTTGGTGTTTTACGGTGTTTTTGTTATTGTTTTTGGGTTTTTGTTTGAGAGGAAAAGAGCAGAGCTGCCATCTGCTGGCTGACTCCCACGTGCCTACACCACCTCCAGGAGTGGGCCAGGCTGAAACGGGGAGCTGGCAACTCAACCCAGCCCTTCCTCGTGGGTGGCAAGTCCTTAAGCCATCCCCACTGCCTCCAGAGCGGGCATTAGCACACAGCTGGGATCAGGACTTAGGCCAGGGCTTGACCTCAGGCCCTCCAATAGAGGGCGCAGCTTCACCTTAAACTAGTCCCAACACCAGCCCGTGGTTTTTTTCTACAAGGGCAGGCCGGTTTTCTTGTAGAGTCACAGAGTCGAGATTTCACTGATTAGATTGTTTCGTATCCCCTGTCGCGTCAGTAAAGTGAAAGGGCCAAAGACTTGATTGGATTCAGGTTACCCACTTGGCATTGTGACCAAGAGTCTCAGCATCAGGTTGTCCCAGCAGCTGGGATGTGACCAGTGATGCCCGCCAGATGCCCCAATGTGGCAGCGTTTTCTCTGCTGTTGTAACTAGCAAGTAATCCATGGGCTGACACGTTGGGGGACAGTACAAGGATGCCATGTTAACCAGTAACGTCCCCTGGTCATTTCAGTACGTGATGATGATCTTGCCAGAGTTTCTTCTAATTCTCCTTTCCTTCAGCATCCATTGACTTACAGCCTGAACAACTTTCCCTCATGAGCTAGGGGCGCACTGGAGCGGAATTTCCTCCATCCTGTTCCTTTAATTGCCAGTTTGGGAGTGTAATTGCTAGTACAGTGTTTGGTGACATTTACAAAGATCAAAACGAACGTCCTTTGTGGTCATTGTTTCTGAGATTCAAGCTGCCCAGGTTTGGTCAGTTGGAACCCTCATAGTAACTCACACATCCCTTCGGCACTGCCTGTCTGGTTGGGGGCACGGGGAGTTCATTGCCTTCACTCAACCCATCCCAAAGTCATCTTGCACTTTGCCCCAGACATACAAACAAACATTTCTGTAGACTTCCTGGCTCCTTTTCATAGGTAACTCTGCTTACTGCTGTTGCAGTGGCCTGAACCAGGCTCTGCAACCATTCACGCACCCCTAAAGACAGCTTTGTACTCCTCGGCTACGTCATCTCGGGAAGAAATCTAACTATATCACTGGGATAAAATTCTAGGCACAAACAACAGAGTCTTGTTTTGCTGTCGGCTAAATTAGAAATTGACTAGAAAGCAGCCGATGTCACGGGGGTCTTGTGGCCGAGGCCCTCAGCACATTTTACCCAGGTCTTATGAAGCAACTGATGCGTGGTACCTACTATGTTGCTGTAACTCACACACGCCTCGCTAACGTACTTAAAAGGGGTGGAGCCTCGCCCTGTCCCGTCACAGGTCTGAAGCCAGCTTTCTGGTGAGGTTCTGTTTCATGCAAACTCAAGTCACCAGTTTTTCTTGCTGGACCTTTGGTCTTCAAAATCGGAAGAGTGCTGGCTCATTCTATCCTCTTTGCTCACTTGCAAGTGTATCGCTGTCATCTCCCCACCCCCCCAGCAGGCCTCTCTGAGTCACGCTCGTTGTTGGCCCTGTGGAATAGTGTCACCATTAACACAGGAAGCATGTGTGTGATGGTGTACATGAAAACGTGTGTGGGAGCTTGGCAGCAACATGTGTGCACCCACCCTGGGTGCTCACAACGTCTCGCAGTGACAGAGTAAGGACTGGAACCCGCGATTCCTGCACTGTGGTGGTTTTTGTTTGTTTCATTGTTTGGTTTGGGCTTGTTTGCTTGTTGTTTTGTTTTAAATCGGTTGGGCCTGGCATGATAGCCTAGTGGCTAAATCCTCGCCTTGTGTGCACCGGGATCCCATATGGACACCGGTTCATGTCCTGGCTGCTCCACTTCCCATCCAGCTCCCTGCTTCTGGCCTGGGAAAGCAGTAGAAGATGACCCAAAGCCTTGGAGCCCTCTATTCATGTAGGAGACCTGGAAGAAGTTCCTGGCTCCTGGCTCCTGGTTTCAGATCAGCTCAACTCTGGCCATTGTGGCCACTTGGAAAGTGAGTCAGTAAACAAAAGATCTTTCTCTCTGTATCTCCTTCTCTCTGTATTTCTGCCTTTCCAATTTAAAAAAGAATAAATAAATAAATAAATAAATAAATAAATAAATACATTTTTTAAATCTTTTTCTGTCTTAAAGTCAAGTCTTTAAATGAGAATCCTCCTGCAGGGTTTTGGTCTCCTACCCAAGTTCAGAACTTCATCACCAATAATCTGCTGGAGGTACCTCACAGAGGTTTTAATATAAAACGGGGTTGTTTTAACCTCAAAACTGTCTCTTTAAAACTTAAAGTCACTGCCCCTTTGAGAAGCTGGAAGCCAGTGTTCGCTCGCCTCTCCCATGCTTTCAGAAGGCTTTTCGAAGGATGGCCTAATCCCAACATCAGATCTGCATTCCACAGTTTGATTACCTCACAGAACAGTCTTTGAAAAACGGATACCCCACACTCATGTTTCATCTGAGCGCCATGTTTTCACGGCAACACTTGTTGAGCGCCCTACGATCACAAACCACATATAAGAGTTCCTCAGAAGGCTCGGGGAAAATACAGATTATGAAGCAACTACGATTATCAATTTATTAGCACTGACATAAATTTTCTGAATTACGTTTTGGCCTGAGCTTTTCGGGAGTGCCCTGATACCACATTCGTTTCTTCCTAACCTATGGGATGGCGTGGGGGGAGCAAGTTTGATCCAGGCACCTTCTGTCCCCCAGAACACAGACCGGAGAGGATGAACTTGCAAAAGGAGATACAGCAAAGAAAGAAAAAGGCCTGAGGGTAACAACTAGACACCATAAAAGAGAAAAGGCTCCATTCCGGGCCCCTCAGACACAAGCCGGACTGCCAGGCGCTGGGGACAGAGCGAAGCCGCCCACTCTCGGCCGCCCCAGAACCGCCAGAGCCTGGAAGCGGTGCTGAGAAAGGCTGCTGCAGGTGACCTGCCTCTGGCCAGTACTTCACTCACTGAGTTCCCAGGAGACCCGCAAGGCCATCACTCCATTTCTTCACCAGGACTGGCAGTCGGCCCAAGCTGAACATTATTTTTATACTTTTAGATGCTTTTTAAGAGCTAAGACTATTTCATGACACATGAAAATTGCACAAAAATTTTTTTTCCAAAGATTTATTTATTTTTATTGGAAAGGCAGATGTACAGAGAAGAGGAGAGACAGAGAGGAAGATCTTCCATCTGATGGTTCACTCCCCACATGAGGGCAATGGCTGGAGTTGAGCCGATCCAAAGCCAATTTGAAGCCAGGAGCTCTTCCAGGTCTCCCACGAGGGTGCAGGATCCCAAGGCTTTGGGCCATCCTTGACTGCTTTCTCAGGCCACAAGCAGGGAGCTGGATGGGAAGTGGAGCTGCCGGGATTAGAACCAGCGGTCATATGGGATCCCGGAGCGAGTTCAAGGAGAGGACTTTAGCCACTAGGCCACCGTGTCGGGCCCATAAATTTAAAAAAAAAACTGATTAACTACACTTCCCTACAGGGT
Source organism: Ochotona princeps (assembly GCF_030435755.1). Classification (NCBI taxonomy): domain Eukaryota; kingdom Metazoa; phylum Chordata; class Mammalia; order Lagomorpha; family Ochotonidae; genus Ochotona; species Ochotona princeps. The sequence continues at coordinate 47,358,983 of NC_080848.1, read as the reverse complement.
ACAGTGTGACATTTCAACAAGTGTCCTCCGCATGTTTGAAGCAAACAGGTCCCTCTCCCTGTCATCGCTGTGTGCTCAGAGCTCCTCTCCTCCGTGGGCTCCAAGAGCACCTAACAGGACGAGGAGGACTGCATCCACCACCCAGCACTGCGGGACACTGGCGCGCCTTCCTTCTCTGTGTGGGAACCGTCCCTGCCACCGTGGACACAGTCTGGACCCCACGCCAGTGGGGGACAGGCAGACTTGGCCACACGCTCATCTGTGAGATGCGCCTCCCCAGGTGGCCAGGAGCAGGAGCAGCTGTCCTTTGCTCTCCTCCAGCGTCCTCCCAGGCCCTCCCTGCGTCCAGCGGGGAGCCTGCTGTGAGAGCCTCGGAGAGCTTCCAGCTTCCAGCCACGCGTGCAGATTTCCGGGCCAGAGCACAGCGGTAACTTTCCCTTCCTGTTCTCCAGCTGCGCAGCTCACCTTGGAGTCTACCTCGCATGTTTGATTTTTTCTGTTTCAATATTTTATCTGTCCCTGCAGTAGGAGGGTGCTTCAAAATACTGGGAGGATAATGGAACCGGGAGTGTGAGTTTAAGAGTAAGCAATGGGCTAATAGTTAAGATGCAGTTTGGGATAACCACATCCCACGTCAGAGTGCCTGGCTTCCAATGTCAGTTCTGTTCCCAATGCCAGCTTCCTTTTTTTTTTTTTTTTTTTTTTTTTTTTAAGATTTATTTATTTAGGGCCCAACATGATGGCTCAATGGCCAACTCATTCACTTGCAAGCACCAAGATCCTATATGGATGCTGGTTCCTGTTCCAGCTGCTCCACTTCCCATCCAGCTAGCTCCCTGCTTATGACCTAGGAAAGCAATGTAGGACGGCCCAAAGCCTTGGGACCCTGCACCCATGTGGGAAACTCCAAGGAAGCTCCTGGCTTTGGCTCAGCTCAACTATGGCCATTACAGGCACTTGGGGAGTGAACCAGCAGATGGAAGTATCTTCCTCTCTGTCTGTCATCCTCTCGGTATATCTGACTTCCCAATAAAAAATAACAATAAATCTTTAAAAAAAAGAAAAAAGGAAGGATGTTCCAGGGGCACAGAAACAGGTAAAGCCAACATCCTGGGTCAGACTTTGAGTCCCAGCTACTCCACTTCTGATCCAGCTACCTGCTGATGGTCTGGGAAATAGTGGAGGAGGGTGGTTCAAGTTCCTGAGTCCCTACATCCACGTGGAAGATTCAGGAGTGGCTCCTGGCTCCTGCCTTCGGATTGGCTCAGCTCCTCATCTGGGAAGTGAACCAGCAGATGGAAGATCCTTTTCTCTGTCTCTCCTCTTCCTAAATCTGATCTGCCTTTCCAATAAAAATAAATAAACCTTCAAAAAAAATACAATGTATGCACGACTTGGTGGGAGTTCAGCCCGGCAGCTAAGACACCAGTTACGTCTCCCATGTCCCCATCCAAGGGCATGCCAGTGGATAAGAGCTTTCTCTCTCTTGCTCTGTATCCCTGCCTCCATTTAGTAAATACAACTTTAAGCTGTGTTGAGCCCTAGAATGTTCCATTTGATATTTTAGGGCCACAGATGACCACAGGTAACTGACACCTGAGGAAGCCAAGCCATGGGGCAGAGGGGGCAGTCCTGTCTGGAAGCGTGAAATGGCACCGTTCCTAAAGCACAGCTCCAATGGCCTGTGGAACCGACCTCCACCTCACCACCACTGCTACCCTCAACTGCTGCAGGCAGCTTGTAAAATATCACAGAGTGAGGCCTGCGCAGTAGCCTAGTGGCTGAAGTCCTTGCGTTGCACACATCAGGATTCCATATGGGCGCCAGTTCATATCCCAGCAGCCCTGCTTCCCATCCAGCTCCCTGCTTGTGGCCTGGGAAAGCAGACAAGGACAGCCCAAAGCCTTGGGACCCTGCACCTGCTAGGAAGACCCAGAGGAAGCTCCTGGCTCCTGGCTTCAAATTGGCTCAGCTCTGGCCATTGCAGCCACTTGGGGAGTGCATCAAGAAGACAGAAGATCTTCCTCTCTGTCTTTCCTTCTCTCTGTATATCTGAATTTCCAATAAAAATAAATAAAATCTTTTGGGGAAAAAAAAAAAGCATGACTTGATAAAGAAGAACAGGACAGACAGTGCCTGAAATCTGGAGTTCACAGACTGCTGATGCCAGAGACCAAGGTCAGCCTCTACAGGCAGGATCTGTGAGAGGGTCAAGGTCAGACCAAGGCCGAGGCCCACAGATGAGGGTCCAAGGCCACAGGGCTGTGTGCTGTAAGATCTGTGAGACAGTGCGCTGACTTCTGTACCTGGGTCACACTGCTGCTTCCTGGTCATCAAACCTTGGCTGGTAGACATCAATACGGGACGTAGCTATCAACATTTGTGTCGCATCAACTTCTCAACTGTTGACTCTCCAAGCAGTTCAATAAAAGATCGAGGCAGGCCTTTCTAGGTCCACTTCCTGCCTCAGAACAGGGGGCTTCCCTCTGGCTGCCCACTTTCGTAGTCTTCATCTTGTGTTTGTCTCCGTTCTTATTTTCTCAATTGCACGTCAGCCCCTGTCCAGCCCTGATCACACCGCTGCGGGCATGCTCCCGGAGAAGCAGAAGACATGGACAGACAAATACCCAACCACCCCGGCCACGGGAGCAGCTGCCCTGCTTCACGCCGGGACTTAGACTAACACTGCATCTACCCAATGGGTCTCTCTCCCTCTCGGCCTCCAAAGCAAAACGGACCGGCCTCTGTCTCAAGGAACTCCATGCAGTCCCCTTATCCGGCCACCAGATGGCAGGGCAGAGACGTCCGGCGCCACTGCATCTCCTACAAAGCCAGCAGGCTGAATCGCCAGGACTTCCTAATTCTGCTACTTCTTCCTAAGTCTGCTGCGATGCCGACCTTCCATAAGAGCCCAGGTTCGAGCCCCGGCTGCTCCACCCCAGATCCCATTCCCTGCCAAGGCACCGGAAAAAAAGGAGCAGAGGCTCAGGTGCTTGGGACCCTGCAGCCACGTGGGTGCAAACCTGGAACAAGCTCCTGGCTTCAGACTGGCCCAGCTCAGGCCACTGTGGCCAATTGAGGGGTGAACCAGTGGGAGGAAGATGTCACTCTCCCTCCCTTTCAAGCAAACTGAAAATTACAAGTGTTGGTGAGGAGTCTTGGGTGTCATGGGCAGGAGGGTAGGTGATTCAGCTTTCCAAGTAGAAGGCGTTTTATGTGCCAAGGTGCCGGGGCAGGAACAAGTGTGCCAACATCTAAGGAGCAGGTGGGAGAGCAGAGTGAGGAGGAGAAGCGGCCATAAATGGGAGGTGCAGGGCACCCAAAGTCAAATGGAAATGTTGTATGTCGAACAGATGTCAAAACATGGGGTGCCCACTCTTAGCAGGTAAGCTCAGGGTCTGTGCCAGCCGTTTTCCACCCTGAGCTTGCAATCAGGATCACCTGGAGGCTTGTAGCTGGACCCCGGGGGTCCCAGCCCTGCCGTGCCAGCTCTGCTTTCTGTAGACCTTGGAAAAGTCCAGAGTTGGTGCAGCCAGCAAGTCCCCCCACAGGTACAGCTGTGGCGACGGTGGCCGCAGGAGGTGGCCCTAAGAGTACACCCCGAGAGTCCCGCTCTTACAAAGGCTGGGCTTACTCTCCAAGACCCTTGTTCCTCTTCCTGGGCAAAACTAACCTCAGCATTCTGACGGATGCGATCATCACAGGGGATATAAAGACTTAAGAAAGTCCTTGACTGGGCCCGGTACAATAGCCTAGTGGCTAAAGTCCTTACCTTGCACACGCCAGGGAGGCCCCATATGCTTCCCATCCAGCTCCCTGCTTGTGGCCTGGGAAAGCAGGCGAAGACGGCTCAAAGCCTTGGGATCCTGCACCCACGTGGCAGACCCAGAAGAGGCTCTGGGCTCCTGACTTCTGTTTGGCACAACTCCGGCCATTGTGGCCACTTAGGGAGTGAATCATCGGACGGAAGATCTTCCTCTCTGTCTCTCCTTCTCTATATATATCTAACTTTCCAATAAAAATAAATAGTAAAATCTGTTTTCCAAAAAGCCCTTGGCCAAGATTTTAATAATAATAATACAAGACAAAGGGCCGTATGGGTTCCATGGTGTTGACACAGAACCTGGCCAGCCAGCCGCAGGCTTCCACCTGAATTGATGAAGAAATGCTGGGCCAGAACTCCAGCTGTTGGCTGCTGGCTAGGGAGCGAAGGCTTCCTTACCTCCTCGACTTCCAGCTGCCTGCCTCTCTGGCTCCATCAGCGTCTGGTAGTCACAGTGCTGGAAGAGCTCAGGCCTGCGTGGGCCCTACCGGGGGCGGGGGACGGGCAGGATTCTCAGAGTCACCCCATCCCCGCCCCGGCTTGCTCTGGCCACCCCCAGAGGAGGCTCAAGGCAGCTTCGAGTGCCTGTCCCGCGGTTATTTTTGTCACCCGTCACCTCCTCCTGCTCCTCCCGGGAAGGCTATGAGTCACTGTCCTCGGGAGAGGCCTGATGTGTCGGCCGCTTGGTGGCTTCAGCTGCCATCTGAGCGGCAAACAGACCACAGCTGTCCCGGAGGGCTTGCCTGGAAGGAAACCCCACTGGCTCTGAGGCAGCCAGAATCCCCCATGGGGGGTTTTGGGTATTTTGGTGGGGGGTGCCTGTTGATCTGCACCCAAGCAGGGATTCACCAAGGGGGTGTGTGTGTGTGTGTATCTGTGTGTTTTGACTGACATCCAAATTAGCCATTGTGTTAGGCTCTGAGGACAAAGCGGTGGACCCCACGCAAAGCATGCATTTGTGGAGTGTGTGCGTGGCAGTCGCATGTCATAGTCCCCAGGTGTGATTCCAATATCTGTCTTCCTGGGTTCCCGTCACCTTATGTCATGGTCCTAAGAGGGTAGAGACTTTGTGGGGTTCAGAGGAATTTTCAAGCCATGACTAGGTTAGATTCGGCCATCGTGGCGGCTTCACGAGAGAACACAGACCATGTGTGTGACAGTCTCACAGCTGGGCCAACAGGAGTGGCATCCCAGGGGACCAGGCTGGGCCGCCAAGGCTGGAGCCACTGCTTAGGATGGCAGCATCCCTTGTCACCATGCCAACTCAAGTTCATAGCTGCTCCACTTTCAGTCCAGCTCCCTGCTAACGTGCCTAGGAAAGCAGCAGAAGATGGACCAAGGCCTGGGAGACCTGGAAGAAGTTCTGGTTCCTGGCTTTGGCTCATCCCAGCTTACAGCCACTTGAGGCTGAATCAACAGATGGAAAATCTTTCTTTCTATCTCTCTCTGCAATTCTGACCTTCAAGTAAATAAAATAAATCTTTAAAAAGAAAGATTAGGGCCTTGCACAAAAGCCTCATGGCTGAATCCTCACCTTGCATGCCAGGGATCTCATATGGGTGTCAGTTCATATCCTGGCTGTCCCACTTCCCATCCAGCTCCCTGCTTGTGGCCTGGGAAAGCAGTCGAGGATGGCCCAAAGCCTTGGGACCCTGCACTCGTGTGGGAGACCTGGAAGAAGCTCCTGGCTCCTGGCTTCGGATCTTTCTCTGTGTCTCTTCTTTTCTCTGTAAATCTAACTTTCCAATTAAAAAAAAAAAAACTTAAAAAAAAAAAAAAAGAAAATTAGTTTTAGTTATTTGAGTGGCAGAAAGACATAGAGAAAAAGACAAGGACTGGCTGCAACAGCCTGTGCCTGATTGGAACCAAGAGCCAGGCGCTCCATTCGGGTCCCCCTCCTAGGTAACAGGGACCCAACTATCTGAGTTATCACCCAGGAGGCACAATAGCGGAAGGCTGGCAGGTGGCGTGAGGCCACGAGACTCACCCAGACACTGTAATACAGAACATGGGCACCCGGGGAAGTGTCTTTAACAGCAGAATGCCAGCCCCAGTGTGTGACAAAGCAGCAGCTTGGCCCCTGCAAATGGCTCTGCCGAGTTGAAGTGAAAGGTGCAAGAAGGCCCAGCGTGGAGGTGATAACAAGGACGCTGGACTTGATCCAACTTCAAGGTCGTGAGGCTTGGAGAGGCTGCAGGCCGAGAGCTGTGTGACGTGCTTACGAAATGTCCCAGGCTGGAAGCAAAGAGCACCGTGGTCATTCAAGGAGAGGCTGCAGCTGTGGACCAACAGGACCTGGTTCCAAGCTGGCTGAGGGGCAGGAAAAGGCGGAGAGGAAGGGGCAAAGCCAGAGGACCGAGAGAGTGGGCAGAAAATTCCTTCCTCCCTGCCCGCGTGGAGTTTGTGGCTCCGTGTTGCCAAACATGAATGAGCTCTCCTAGGCAGAAGAAAGTTCTGGCTGCTGGCTTCAGATTGGTCCACCCCCAGCTGTTTCAGCCATCTGGGGAGTGAACCAGAGGACGCAAAGCTTCTCACCTCTTTCTCCCTCCCTCCCTGAAACTTGACCTTTCAAATAAACAAATTGTAAAATAATAATAAAAAATGAATAAATAAGTCTCTACTATTAATCCCTGAAATGTTAACCTAAGACTTTGGGGACCAAGCCCCCCCAAGACCTGAGCATTTGTAGGGAAGTCAAACTACTACGCTAACCATAACACCACAAACTCCATGGGTTTGATTAACTGCTGTTTAAATGTATTTAGGGGCAGGTGCTGTGGTGTGCAGGTTAAGCCATCAAAGTCCATATGGGAAGGCTGGTTCAAGTCCCAACTGCTCTGCTTCCAATCCAGAAAAAACTTTGGACCCTGTCTCTAGGAGGGAAGAACAGAAAGAACTTCCATCTTTTTTTCTTTTTAAAGATTTATTTATTTTCATTAGAAAGGTAGATTTACAGAGAGAAGGAGAGACACAGAGCAAGATATTCCATCTGCTGGCTCACTCCCCAAGTGGCTGCAATGGCCAGACCTGAGCAGATCTGAAGCCAAAGCCAGGCGCCTCCTCCAGGTCTCCCACATGGGCACAGGGTCCCAAGGCTTTGGGCCGTCCTCGACTGCTTTTTTAGGCCATAAGTAGGAAGCTGGATGGGAAGTGGAGCACCGGGACTAGAACCTGTGTCCATATGGGATATTGGTACCTGAAGTAGAGGGTTACATACTGCAGCACTGTCTCAGCCCAGAGAAGGAACATCTTAATCAGCATCTTAACTAACCCCTAGGCTAACTGCCCACCTACCCACCACCCCAACCCCCCCCACACATCTTTATTGTTCTCAGTTCAACAATCCTCAATATTTTAAGTGAAACATTTTGGCTTCCTTCAACATCATGGGCATTTTAGATGGTAAAAATGCAGTTTTTTGAAGGGAAAGGAGGCTGTTGCGGGATGCTTAGCAACCTCCATGCCCTCTGCCTTACGTGATGGTAGTACATTCCCAGTCCCAGTCATGTTCATCAAAAATGTCTCCGAACAGTGCCAGGTGTCCTTTGGGCCAAAAAATCACACGAAATTGAGAACCATTGTCCTAGATAAGGAGAGGAATGGCCAGAATCTTCCTTCAACCAGAGACGCAATGTAATAAAATAACATAACTCACTGCCAATTGGGAAGCTGGTGAGGTTCCTGTTACTGTTTGCTTGCAAAGTTGCCCAACAGAACAGCCAACGTGCCCACCTGAAATGACAGAGAGCCTGGAGCCCTCAGACTCACTGGTCCTGGGCTTCTGCCAGCCACTCCAGCCTGCATCGAGAGATGACGTCAGATTTTTCACATCACTTGATGCAAAACTCCAAACCGAGGGCAAGCATTTAGCCTAGCAATGAAGACACTCCTGTTTCCCCTCAGAGCACCCAGGGCCCGTTCCTACCCGGCCCCAGCACCTGACTCCAACACTGCAGTCAGCCATAGCATCTGACTGCAGCTTCCTACTGATGTTCACGCTGGGAGGTAGCAGGTGATGGCACAGGGAGCACCTGCCTCCCATATGGGAGACCTAGGTCAAGCTCCCAGCTCCCAGCCTTGGCTCAAGCCCAGCCGCATTGCACGCCTGGGCTGTTGGAGGTGGTTTTTTTGGGGGGGCGGGCGGTGAACCAGCAGGTGGAAGCTCTCTTTCTCCAATCTGCTTTGTCTCTCACATACAAAAAAAAAAAAGGAAAATGTTATAAAGTTCAGCCTTGTCCAAACCATAGACAGATTTCCCGAGATACCTAAGAGAAACAAGATGATTTAGTTGTTGGTTAATTTGGACACTTTGCTTCCCATAACACAATGTTGCGAACACTTGAGAACTTTCTGTTCTTTTTGAAAGTAGTGGATTGGAGAGAATGGGCAGCCCAGTGGAAACTAGGAAGTGCCACCATCCAGCAAAAACTTGGGATGCCAAGCATTTGTTGGCCATCCTAGGCCCCTTGCATAGTGTTGTGACCCCACTGGAAGCAGATGTTCTGGCCACCGCTGCTGGGAACTCCCGCACACCCCACGGAGAGCCGAGGGACCAACGGCAGCATCCGGCTCGTGATCCCAGACAAGAAACTCCAGGTTTATGCAAGCTGCCAGAATACAGTATCCATTTCCTGACCCCTGGAGAGCACTGCACAGATCTGGAATAGTAAATGAAGAGGATTACATAAGTCTTTTTCATTATTATTATTATTTGAAAGCTACTTGACTGAGCTGAAACACAAGGTCATATCCAAAAAAGCACAATTAGAGGAACAGGCACTTAGTCTTGAAGTTGAAACTAAAACGGATTAAGGTGCCTGCATCCCATATTCGAGCTTTTGAGTGAGATACTCCAACTTTCTGCCAATGTAGACCCTGGGAGGCAGCAATGACATCATGGCCAGGTGTGTCCCTGCCACTCACTGAGAGCCCTGAGCTGTGTTCTCCACTCCTGGCTCCAGCCCCAGCTGTTGACGGCATAGCAGGCGGTGGACTAACAGATGGAAACTCACTCTCTCTCTCTCTCTCTCTCTCTCTCTCTCTCTCTGCCTTTCAAATAAATAATTCTGCGGGGAAAAAAAAAGAAAAGGAAGTTCAATTTGTAATACAGCTAGGAAAAAGGAGTAGCGAGCTGCTGTGGGCAGCTGGAGTTACCCAAACTGACAGGTGCAGGTCAGAAAGCGATTGGCGGGCACGAACCCAGCTTAGGAGCAGCCTGGGCCTCAACGTCATTAGGTGGTCCACAACGCCAACTACACCCACGTCAGTGCCCAGGCCTGGAAGCACTGGGCTTCTGCCATTAGCCCCAAAACCACCATCAGCAAACCAGAATAACAATTTTCGTGGGCTCCTCGTTTCTCCAATGTGTGTCCCTGTCCCCACCCACTCAGGGCCTTTCTGTCACTCGGCACTGCCTGCCAGGAGTGGCCCAACACCTCGCATGACCATGTGGTCTTTGGTGATCCAGCTCTGTTGTCTCCAGTCCCATCCGCTGCTGGTCCAGGCCTTGTCTGCAGCTCAAGCTCTCTCTCTCTCTCTCTGTCCTTCTCTGTAAATTTCACTTTCAGGTAAAAATAACTAAATATTGGGGGAAAAATTAAAAAAAAAAAAGATTCCCTGAAAAACACACGTAGAACAAGAAGCATTTTTCAAAAAGGAAAAATATAAAGTTCAAAACAGTCCAAGTAAAAAAGAAGCAGCCTGGGCAGAGGAGTTAAGACAGCCAGGTGCAGCTCTGCTTCCAAATCCAGCTTCTGGGTTCGTTGCTTGCCGGCAGGCAGTGCTGGGGGCTCGACGGGCGGGGCCCCTGCTGCTCATGGGAGAGAGACTAAGCACCCAGCACCCAGGCCCAGATGCATCCAGCTACTGGCTGCTCTCCTCTCTCATTCAGATATAAAAAAAAAAAAAGTAGCCTTTTGAGTTACAAACAAACGCAATACAATTGCAAAAGGGGGCATGATTAAGCAAGAGTGGGTATGATTTTACAAGCAACAATCTCCAATCTGGACCCTAGGTACCCCTGCGTCTGCTCCCTGGCTTTCTGTCTGAAAATTTCCACTCTTCAGAGAGAAGCTGCCGAAGAATATAAAGAGAGCAAAGAATGACGCGACTGGGTTCTGATTCAAGCGGAGCGAAGCTGAGCCGTGGGATGAAAGAGAAGCCGGGGATTCGGTGTCAGTTACTGCCAAGGTTCTGGCTCGCCTTGTGTTTTGTTGTTTGGGATGGCAAGTTCACGGGCACCTGTTATATAACAGAGCCAATAACTCAATTAAAGTAAGCCATGCATGAAGCAAATGAGGAAGTCATTAGGGAAGGAGAGGAGAAATGTAACACGTGCCTGGCACAGTCCTCAGGGACGCGAGGTGGGCGCACCCCACCACGTGCCCTCTTCCTGTCTCCGTCTGCAAGGAGAGCTCAGATGCCACGGAGACCCGGATGCTTGCCTCCGCGCTCACCTCTCTCCCAGCCCTTCTGACCACCTGCAAGTGGTTCCTATCCCAAAGCCGGGGTTTGAACAGACTCTAAGGCACAACGTTTCAACAAGCATCCTTGGAAAAAAAAAAAAAACACGAAAACAGAAAAACAAACAAAACACAAGCATCCTACGTAATTTTCTCTTTAACACGGGGTTCCTGTCTCCTCCAATGACAAAATCAACTAAACCAGATGCTTGCTAAAGACAGCCCAGGGTGGGCCCAGCACAGTAGCCTAGTTACTAAAGTCCTCGCCTTGAATGCACCAGGTATCCCATATGGGGGGCGCTGGTTCTAATCCCAGTAGCTCCCCAAGTGGCCACAATGGCCAGAGCTGAGCTGATCCCAAGCCAGGAGCCAGGAGCCTCTTCTAGATCTCCCATGCAGGTGCAGGGTCCCAAGGCTTTGGGCCGTCCTTGCCTGCTTTCCCAGGTCACAGGCAGGGAGCTGGAAGGGAAATGGAGCAGCTGGGATATGAATCGGTGCCCGTATAGAATCCTGGGCCTGCAAGGTGAGGACTTCAGCCAGTAGGCTACCGCACTTGGCCCTGCAACTCTTTCGAACAAGTAAAAATCAATTTTTGAAGAAAAAAGAAAACAGTTAAGCAGCATGCAAGTAAAAACACTGTAAGAGTTTGACACGGTAGACATATTTACTATTTGGCCCATGCATTCGAGGTTTTTATTTAGACATTTACATTGCACAGATAACCTTTACATTCTAGAACCGAGTCAATGCTAAAGTAAAGTGAATCTTCAAAGAAAAGTCATAGCAACGCTCATTTCTTAATTCTAGGTTGCATGGTGGGAAAAATCCAGGCCACCGTGTGACAAAAAAATGATCTACCTAAAAGAGAACACGTATGAGGATAACTTCCAGGATGACTAGCTCTCAGTAAAATGATCTCCCTGCTGGGGCTGGCATGGTGGTGTAGAAAGGTAATCTTCATACCGCAGCGCTGGCACGCCATATAGTCATCAGTTCGAGTCCTGGCTGCTCCACTTCGAATTCAGCTCATTGCTACTGGCTTGGGAAAGCAGGGGAGGATGGCCCTGGGCCTTGAGCCCCTGCACCCATGTGGGAGACTCAGAGGAGGATCCTGGCTCCCGGCTTCCATCTTGGTCAAGTGCTGGCTGCTGCAGCCCTTTGGGCATTGAGCCAACAGACAGAAGATCTCTCTCCCTCTCTCTGTCTGTAAATTGCTGTTCCAATTAAATCAATTTTGTTTTAATGGCCATCTCCTTGCAAACAGCAGCCCTGCCTCTGGTTATGGCTTCATCACAACAAGCTTTTTTGAAAGAACAAAATTCTTTCCACTTTCTTCTCTCCTGTCGTCTGCTTAATCCTCCGAAGCTGATTTCCCCAAGGATCACCAATACCTTCCGGGTCTGCCAATACAAGCAGCATTTAGTCATTCAATCACTTTGATTGTCTACCCTACAGTCACTTCCTGGCACAAAGCTAACACCCTGGAGGTGATCATGGATTTAGAGGTGAGGGGGCGCTGTCTTGGGTTTTGCTTTGAGGTTCTGTTTGTTTCATTTTAGAATCAGAAACAGAGAATTCCTACCTGTGGGTTCATGTCCCCCAAATCCCACAATGGAGTTCAGTGTGGTGGCTCAACAGGCTAATCGTCCACCTGCAAGTGTCAGCACCCCATATTGGTGATGGTTTAAGTCCCAGCTGCTCCACTTCTGTGACTCAGCTCCCTGCTTATGACCTGGGAAAGCAGCAGAGGATGGCCCAGGTCCTTGGGACCTCACACCCTCGTGGGAGACCCAGAGGAGATTCCTGGTTTCTGGCTTTGGATTGGCCATTGTGGTCACTTGGGGGAATGAGTTAGCAAATGAAAGATCTTTGTCTCTCCTTCTGTCTGCATACCTATCTTTCAAATAAAAACAAATCATAAAAAAAGAGGGGCTGGTGCAATGGCTCAGCTGGCTAACCCTCCACTTCAAGTGCCAGCATCCCATGTGGGCACTAGTTTGTGTCCCAGCTACTCCACTTCCCATCCAGCTCCCTGCTGTGACCTGGGAAAGCTGTGGAGGACGGCCCAAAGCCTTGGGACCCTGCACCTGTGTAGGAGACCCGGAAGAAGCTCCTGGCTTAGGATTAGCTCATCTCCGGCCATTGCAGCCACTTGGGGATTAAACCAGCAGATGGAAGATCATCCTCACTGTCCCTCCCTCTCTGCACTGAAAATAAATCTTTAAAAAAATAATTTTAAAAAAATTTGAAATAAATCAGAATCAAATCAAAAGTAGGACCAAGCTCTGAAGTTCAGGCTTTTGGGGACTAGCTTGCACACAGGAGGCTTGGAGTCCTCTACAAACAAAGGATGGGGTAGGAGCTTGCAAGAGAACTGGGGAAGAAGACTGGCCATGCCCGGGAAACAGAGTCTCAGTGAGAACTGAGCTGGCACTGGCCCCAGATGCTGTTTGAAAGTCCAGTCCGATGAAGCCCAAAAGTGGCCACTGGATTTAGCAACTAGGTCACTGGCGAGAGGCACTTCAATGACCTGGTGTGGCTTGAAGCCAAACTGAAGTGGGTGAAATACAGGCATGGCAAGCGGTGGGTGTCTGGACCCTCGTGTCCCACCCTGGACGGCCTTAGTTTGGGCACAGCCTGGTTTGAGGTGGCAGGTGACGCCTTGAGTAGTCGGATCTCTGCCACCCATCACATGAGAGACCTGAGCGAGGTTACTGGCTCCGAGCTGCCGTCAGGCCCAACCACACCTGCAGTGGGCATTTCAGGCGTGAACCAGCAGATGGAAGACCTCTCTCTCTCCCTCCTTCTGCCTTTCCAAAGAAAGGGTCTCTTTCAAAAAGGAGCAACAGAGCAACAAGGGACCAGTGCCATGACGTATTAGGCTAGACTTTTGCCTGTGGTGCCGGCATTTTATGTGGACACGGGTTCCAATCCTGGCTGCTCCACTTCTGATCAAACTCCCTGCTGATGGCCTAGGGAAGCAGTCTTTGGGCCCCTGCACCCAGAGAAAGCTCCTAGATCCTGCTTTGAGTTCAGCTCAGCTCCAGCCATTGCAGATGGAAGATTCCACTCTGTAACTCTGCCTCCCCAATAAAAATCAAAACAGGGTCTGGCACAATGGCTTCCATGGATCAGTCCTCCACTTGCAAGCCAGGGATCCCATATGAGTGCCAGTTCGTATCCCAGCTGCTTCACTTCCCATCCAGCTGACTGCTTGTAGCCTGGGAAGGCAATAGAGGATGGCCCAAGGTCTTGGGACCCTGCACCCACATGGGGGACCTGGAGGAAGCTCCTGGCTCCTGGCTCCTGGCTTAGGATTGGCTCAGCTCTGGTCATTGAAGCCATTTGGGGAGTGAACCAGCAAATGGACGATCTTTCGCTCCATATCTCCTTCTCTCTGCAAATCTGCCTTTCCAATGAAAACAAATCTTTTTTTAAAAAATCTGAGTGTTTTAAAAAGAAGGAATAAATTATGCTTTCGAATTAATAAGTTGAAAGGGAGTCAGAGAGATCTTCCATTGGCTGTTCCAAATCCCTGCCACAGCCCAGGGTACCAGGGAACTTACTCAGGGTGCCCCTCCCATGGATGGCCAGGACCCAGGGACTTGAGCCTTCCCCCACCGCCTCTCTCAGCCTGGTGTGCGGAACCTAGATAGGAAGTGGAGCTGCGAGCAGAACGCTAACATCTGTGCCCAACAGCGACCTCTCCTGTCCCAACACGGCAGAGGCGGATCCTAGACTCCCTGCTCCGGACCAGCCTGGTACCCAGCACTGGGTAGGTGGCACTCAAGCTCTCTAGGATCTGGGCTCCAGCTCTCCTGCCCCTACAGCTGTAATTTTCAGACTCCTCTCCCCGTCCTCCTCCCCTCCGACCCACCTCCCCAGCAGTACCTGGCTAGAACCAGGGAGCTGGCATAAGGCTACAGACCAAGGGCAGCTTACCCCAGCCTACCAGGATAAACAGCTGCCCATGATAGACGAAGTACCCCCACCCCATGTGCCTGGCTTGCCTTTCTTCCTGTCTGGCAGAGGGCTTGGTGAGCTTTTCCAAGCACCACCAGTTTTTTGGGTCTGGGCCTAAGTCAGGCTGAGTGAGGAGGGAGGTGGCCAGCAGGAGCGTGAGGGCGCGCGTGCGTGCGTGCAGCCAAGGGCCCTGTGTGTAGGACCGGGAGAATAGAGAACGAGGAGCAAACAGGGGCACCTCACACCTTCCCGATGGAAGCCAAACACCATCGCCACAGAGGGGCACGCGCACAACACCGACACTCAGAATGAAGTCCTAGGGTTTAGACACCAGCACCAGCCAGGCCTTCCCACCAGCCCGGGGCTCCAAAAGGGGATGCTGTCTATCTCCAGGCCACAGGGAGGAACCGGCCCACTCCACAGATGAGGAGGACGCCTGTGAATCGTTTATTCTGAGTCAGAGCCTTGGATGACTTCAGCGAGGATGCTCAGGGGAGCCTGCCTTGGGGAAATCCCGACACCTCCCCACACCCCCCCTTTCCACAATCACACTCCAAACGGCTTCCCCCTACACACACGCGCACACACACACACACACACAGGTGCATCGGTCGCCTCCCATCACCTCGGCAGGCCTGACCCTCCCGCGTGCCCGCGGCTGGTGAACCCGGCGGGACCCCGAGCCAAGGTCCCTAGGGCCTGCCCGCCCGGCCTCGCCACCGTTCCACGCACGCACCCCGGGGAGGAGGCGCAGTGCGGTGGCCCGGCGAAGGAGGGGGCGCCCGCCAGGTTCTCCCCCACCCTCTCCGCGCGGCCCGGAGGCGCGGGGGGCGGGAGCGGGAAGGGCGGGCGCCGGCGGCGGCGGTGCAGAGCCCAGCGCGGGGGCGGGAGCCGCGGGGCGGGGCGGGCAGACCGGGGCGGGGCCGCAGGCTGGCGGCGAGCGGCCGGGGAGCGCGCTCGGGAGCGGGGAGGGAGGAGCGAGGGGAACGCGGGCCGCCGGCCGCCCCCGCCCCCGCGCCGCCCGCGCGCGCAACAGTTCCCCCAAAGTTGCATCCCGGGAGGCGGGCGCGACCGGGGGCGCAGCCGGCCGGGGCCGCGGCCTCGGGCCCAACGCGGACAGTCCCGGCGGGGAGGCGGCGGCATGGGCACCCGGCAGACCAAGGGCAGCCTGGCGGAGAGAGCCAGCCCCGGCGCGGCGCCCGGCCCCCGCCGCGAACGGCCGGACTTCTGGGCGTCGCTGCTGCTGCGCGCCGGGGACAAGGCGGGGCGCGCGGGCGCCGGCGCGGGGCTGCCCCCCTACCACCGGCGTGTCGGCATGGTCCAGGAGCTGCTGCGGATGGTGCGCCAGGGCCGGCGGGAGGAGGCGGGGACGCTGCTGCAGCACCTGCGCCAGGTGAGCGCGAGCAAAGGGGTCGGGGGGGGGGGTTGGTGGAGGGGACGCGTTGCGCCCGCGAGAGCGCGCGCGCGTGCGGGAGCGCCCCGCCTCTGGCCCGGGGAGGCTCGGAGCGCCAAGGGGCACCGCCCAGGGCCCCTTTCCTTGGGGGGAAAGGCGAGGGGGTGTGATGGAGCCCTGGATGGCAGCAGGTGCCTCCGCGCTCCCGCTGAATGTGGGGCCTCGGGGCAGGGCGGGCACCCGGACGGAGGCTGGCCCCAGTGGGGCCCGGGGAGGGGGAACCTGTTGGAATAATGTCGCTCCTGTCCCTCTTCTCTGGCAGAGGAGGTTGGTCTCCAGGGATGGCTGGTGGGAGGGGACGCAGGGCTGCAAGTCCGGTCTGGGCCACAGAGCTCTCCTGTCTTCCTCTCCTTGCTTGGTTGCTTGTCACTCCCTACCCAGGGTCCACATGGAATGCGTAGCCATCCAAGGCGGATGTGGACCCCGACCCTGGAGCCGCCAGTCCCCACCCCTTTCACCTGGGAGGCGCCCTGAGCGGTGGTTCCAGCAGGAGCCTAAGTTTGGCTCCTGCACAAAGCCTGGAGAGAGGGGAGTGGGTTTGGTTTCCTGGCCTGCGGGAACTCCCGGTGCGTGCCCACCGCCCGCCTGTGGTGGCCGGACTTTGCAGAAGGGGCCAGGTTTCCTCTGATTGGGAGCTACCCTGAGGCTGCTCCTTTTCCTGTCTCGGTTTCTTTGGGGGGAGGGAGTGACCTATACCGTGCATTTTTGTTGAGTGGGAGAAAGAACCGGGTTGCAAGGATTTCTTCCTGGGTGACCAGACAGGGGTTGGCTCAGCCTAGGCTCCTGGGCCCCCACATTCAGGATGGATTGCCCCCCTACTCCCTACGTTAACCGTGCAAAATGTGGCAGAAGGGGGCGGGGGAACCTCGGCTGACCTCTTTGAGGTTTTCCCAAAGCTGATGAAAGAGGCTTGTAGGAGGACCTTCCTGGGAGGAGCTTCCAAAATCTAAGGGGCCCCACCTCCCACTGCCTCACTCACCCCCACCTCTGTACCTGGTGTGCCGCTGTTCCCCTGCAGAAAGGGGCCCCAGGAGGATAATGCCCCCCCCCAGGGAAGCCCCAGGGGGCCTTGGGGGACCCAGGAAGGCACCCAGGAGCTGGGGCTTTTGCCTCTGCTTTCCCCAACAGTGCTGGAGACGCCGTCGCCCCCTCGGGGTCCCCAGGTGCAGCCTCTGAATTCAATATCAGAGAACAGATGACATTCCATACCAGGGCAAGTTTGGCCGTGTGTGTTTCTCTTTGGTCTTTGCAAGAATCGGAGTCCAAACACACACACACACGTACAGACACACACACACACACACACACACACACACACACACACCCTGCCACTGTGGTAACTTTCCTTTTTTCTTTTGTTTCTTTTTTTTTTCCACTTTCAAGTAGGATAATGGGTTTTCCAGAGCCTTATACATCCCATTTGCACACCAGGCAGACAGACAGACAGGGGGAGGTTTCACAAGCTGCTCCCCTTGGTCCTAGGAGGAGGGTTTTGGGGGCTGGCGTAGAAGAGGGAGGCCTCCTTCCACCTCCCCAGTCCCACCCCTCCCCCCATCACGATGGTCCTGGGTCCTAGGCCTTGTGAACAAGAAGCCTGGGCACACACAAGGCAGGGGTTGTCTAGGACCCTGCGGCTAACCGGAGGGAGGTCGAACTGGATGGCTGCTGTGCCCTCAAGTGTCTCTGTCTTCCCAGTCCTCTCCTCCTTGCCAGCTTCCTCCTCTGGTCTGGGGGGAGCAAGAGCAGGCAGTAGAAAGAGGTAAAAACACGCAGGGCTTGCTGGCCACCAGGGTCAGCCCCACAGGCTGAGGCAGGGCCTTGGCCAGGGAGGGGTCACAGCCCAGGAAAAGTGCCGGCCCCCATGCATAGATGCTGGGGCTATTGGGTCCCGTGTTGGGCTGTGGGAGTTCATGCATGTCCAGAGCCAGGTGCTTAATGCCTCCTGGAGTCCTTGATCGAGCAGAGACCTTGAGAGCTTAGACAGACAGACAGACACACACACACACACACACACACACACACATGCATCTCCAGGTGTTTTTGCAAAAATCTCAGGCTGCACCAAAGTTGCCACTGAGACCGAAGCCAGCATTCTGCTGCAGTGGGACACTGCCCCTGCCCGTGCTGTGAGAGTTCCTATAGATAAGGGTAAACAGAGACCGTGTGTGTGTGTGTGTGTGTGTGTATTCAGAGTGGGCTGTGTCTGAATGCCCTCCTTTGCGCCTGCCTGTGGTGTGCTGGGGGAGCCCTTGGGCCATGGTCACGGGTGACCTTGGACCCTGGCAGATAACCCATCTGAGTCGTGTTCCCTCCTTTTCCCCAAGAGCGAAGGAACAAATGCTACAAAGTTTGTGAATTTTGTACAGGCGCTACTAGTGCAAACAGGTTCCCATCGTGACCCTGATAAGAACTCCAGAGCATGGGTGTCCTACGTGGGGTGTGGCCATGTCTGGTGGCAGTCCGTGGTGTCCCTTCACAATCATAGCTGAAGGGGAATTTCTTTGCGCCTGGCCTGGGCCCCGCTGTGTGAATTGAAAGCTTGCTGCAAATTCAGCCCGAGTTCAGGTTTGCCACCTTTTTTTAGAGAGAGAGAGAGAGAGACCTTCCACTCTCCGGTTCCCTCCCCAGATGCCCACAGATGGACCAGGCTGAAGCTGGGAGCCACAAACTCCCTCCAAGTCTCCCAGTCGGGTTGAGGGGAGTGGCAGGGATTCAGTCACTTGTGCCATCACCACTACTTCCCGTGGTCCGTCTCCCCAGGAAGCCAAAGCAGGAGCTAGGGCCAGGCAGAGAACCCAAGTGTGAAGGTGGGGGCGCAGGTGCCTTTGCTAAGCGTTTAAGGCACACTGGGTGGAAAAGTGACCTCCCATGGCAAGGCAGGAGCTGCTGCCATGGAAGGAGGAGGTGTCACCTCATAGCTCTCTTTGTGGGCACCTGTATTGCCCCCTTTCTCCTAGAGAAGGTCTAAGAGGGTTGGTGGACCCCCATCCAGCATGGCGCACTTCTGCTGGCCAGAGAGCCGTCCTGCCTCACCCAGAGGGTGGTGTCCTGGTCCTGTCTGTGTGGTTCAGGTTGGCAACACTGGGAGTGAGCAAGAGCTGTTAAAAAAAAAGGACTCACCCAGTTGATAACTGGGGTATCACTGGCACACCATCTCTGCCCTCTCCTCCCAGGCTCCGTGGAAATGTTAGAAGTCCCACCAGGCACGGTGGCATTTGCTCCTGCATACTGGCAAGGTCAGGTGCTTCCTCAAGGCTAGAAACCCTGTGCGGCGGTCATCTATGGTAATGGCATTGGAAACCTGCAAGCCTGTGCCCTTCCTCGGGAGCCCGGGTGCCATGAGGCTGTGCATACACTCTGCACGTATCTCCACCACCCGCCTGCCCGCCTGCCCCACAGGGCACAGATTACCAAGCTCATCCCAGAGCCCTGGAGCCTTTGCTTTTCCAGGCAAGCCAGCGAGCAGCAGGTTCTCTGGGAGTGATGTTGGCGGGGCTGGGCTGCACTCCTGGCAGCCTGCCAGCTGGTGGTGTTTTCTTGGATAGAGAAGTGGCGTGCTGCCCGGGTCCTCTTCACGGCAGCGGCTCTGCGGGATTCCATCCTGAGGCCCCAGCCGAGATGGCGGGAGAGGGAACAAGCCAGTCTGTCCGGGAGAGCCCCAGGCCTCCACCTCCCTGATTCACCCTTGTGCTGAATCACGGCTTCTCCTTCCACCAAGAGCAGCCTGCCTGCTCTGCTCTCCCGACTGAGCTGTGTCCGGCGTGCGCCGGGACAAGGCAAGAGGCAGGAGGGTTCCGATGCCAGGGCCTGCGTGGCGGCTTTGCAAGGCTGCCAGGGACGCCAGCCAGGGACTCGGCAGTTGCCAGTCAGCCGGGCAGGATGACTGCAGGGCCTGTGGCTGAGCCCATTGTCTTGACTTCAGGGGTCTGATGGGACAGGAATGGGGGCACTCACACAGGATCCCCGGCCTCTGGCTGGGGATGAACAGGGTGGATGCAGCCCAATTTCAGTTGTGTCCAGGGGTACCGCCCTTCCGAAGCTGAGACCGCAGGCCACAGACAGGACACGTGGTCACTTTTCAAAAGCCTTTACAGGAGGGGTTGGAACGTCTCATCAGGGAGAGTGCTGCTGGCCCCTGGCCCAGGGAGCTGCTCCAGGAGCCAGCAGGCGTTGGCTCCAACTTCTCAGGTGTCTCCGGTCCAAGCATGGCCGGGTTATAACCCCATGACCTGCGAGGCCCATCGGATTGCCTCCCCCACAGACACAGTGCCTGCCGCCTGCACCCCGTTACCTCTTGCAGGTGAGAGGCACCTGGCAAAAGGGTTGCCCAGGTGACCAGTGTCTTTGTTTTGTAAAAGCGTATTTATGTATTTGAAAATCAGAGAAAGAGAGAAATGTGTTACATTTACTGATTCACTCCCCGGATGACCATAGCAGCCAAGGCTGAGCCAACCCAAAGCCAGGAGCCAGGAGCTTCCTCTGGGTCTACCAAGGGGGTCCAGGGGTCCAAAGATTTGAGCCACCTTCTGCTGCTTCTTCCAGGTGCATCAACAGGGAACTAGATTGGAAGTGGAGTGGCTGGGACTTGAACTGGCACCCATATGGGATGCCAGTGTTGCAGGAAGTGGCATTACCTGCTGTACCACAGCATCCCCATAAAGATGTCCCAGGTGTGGAGTGGAGAGGTAAGGGCTCCCTAGCCTGTCTTCTGCCCCACTCCACCCCCAGCGAATGCAGCCTGCAGGTATCAGATAAGAAAAATCACACACACACACACACACACACACTCCTGGCTGTCACATCTTCGTCCTATGAGTCTCCTCTAAGTAAATGCTGTTGAGACTAGTGTTGTGGCGTAGCAGGCTTAACTTCTGCCTAAGGTGCTGCCATCCCAAGTGGGCACTGGTTCGAGTCCCAGGTATTCTACTTCTGATCCAGCTCCCTGCTAATGCACCTGGGAAAGCAACAGAAGATGGCCCCAAATGCTTGGGTCCCTGCACCCTGGTGAGAGACCCAGGGGAAGTTCCAGGTATCTGGGTGTTGCAGCCAGTTGGGGAGCAAACCAGCAAACAGAAAGTGTTTCTTTTCTCTCTAACCCTGCCTTTCAAATAAAAACACAGATTTTAGAGAGAAACTGGGATCTGAAAAAAAAAAAGCAAATCCTGTTGCTGTTTGTGGGGCTCACAGCCCTAGAGGAGAACGGAAACCGAGTAGGGTGAGGCAGGGCGGAGACCCCTCTTGCAGCACCCGCTCTCCTCCCACCCGGCCGGCCCAAGCAGGGCCCACGTGGCGCCTGGGAGCGTTTCCCAGCTTGCTTTAAAAATAAATAAATAAATAACTTTTATTAGCTCAGTCGGCTGGCTGCTGGTGCCGCCAGCAGCTCTCCAAGGACCGTGGCCTTTCTAACTCAGTCCTCATTGGGGTGGGGGGCACACGAGGCCCAACCAGGGGCCCCTGTGCTGGGGGTGCAACACATTCCCCCAAAGTTCATCCATTGGAAACGGAATCCCCAGGTCCCTCTGCTATTGGGGTTTGGAGGTGGAAGGGCAGTGATTAGGTCTGGGTGGGGTCTGGCCTGGCACCAGCTTGCTCCAGGTCCCTCTGGCCCTCCCTGTTCGGGCTCAGCAGGAGGTCTCAGCAGAGGCTGCACCTTGCTCTTGACCTTCCTAGGTTCCAGGCTGAGACTAGATTAACCTCTGCTCAGGCCCAGCTATCTGTTAAGGCAGAAAACGGGCTAAACCCTGGCCTGCTGCAGGGCGCACGCCCGCTGTGCGCTTGGGGTCCCAGCGAGGCTTCCTGCCTCTCTGCCTTCCTCTCTCTATGGCTTCTCTCTGTGTCTCTCTTCTGCTGGTTGCTTCTCCCTTCCTGGGTGGAAAGCAGATTAAAAAAAAAAAAACGATTTTTTTACTTGACAGTTACAGAGAGAAAGACACATAGAAACCTTCCATCCACTGTTTTACCCGCACCCCCTCCTGCCCCAGGTGGCCCCATCCAGGTTTCTCTCAGGTAACACTTGGGTCCTGCCCTCATAAGGGCTTATGGGGTCCCAAGTGCAAGCTAAGGACTCAGCCTGGTGCCCCCATAGCACTCACTCCTAGGAGAGATCGGAGGTACAGCTGGCAGCGCCGCTGCTGTTGGTGGCTTCTTAGTGGTTGTCAGAGCCGGCTGCAACCGGTCAGGCTCAGTTCCTGACTCAGAACCCGGAGGCGGAGCCAGGAGTCCTGCAGCCATGGTCGTGGGGAGTGGACGCAGGTGCCAGGCACAGGGCCCGTACTGGCTACAGTGCAAAGCGCTCCTCTCCAGTCTGCTGGGATGTGGTCCCCAGCTCCAGGCTGGACCCCACCTGCCCTGCCAGGCCGCTGCCAACAGCCCTGGTGTTCAAGGGGGTCCATGTCTTACCCACTGGGGCATCCCTGCTGCTCTGGATTGTCCCAGCACGTATCAGAGCTCTTCAGGAGCACCCTGCCCTGTCCCCACCCTGCAGCTGCTCCGCCCCCGGGGCTGCCGCCAGAGGAGGCTCACAGAATACCCCTCCTGCCTCTCCACTCCAGCACACCCTCCAGCAACAGGAAGCCAACACTCCCCACCTGGGATAGAAATCTATACCCTCCCCCCCACATCCCTCTCTCCTCTCTCTCTCTCTCTCTCTCTCTCTCACACACACACACACACACACACACACACACACACACACACGTTCCCATATTTCCTCCATGAGGTCACAGCCTCCTGGAGCTCTGGGCTCAGGCCCCAGGTGACATGAATGACACTATGGGCTGGAGAACAGCCTGCACCTACTACCTGCTGCGTTGCGGCCAACTGGTCACCCAGGGAAGCCCCTGCTGCCATACACACACACCCACTTTCTCGCCAGGGTGTGTAGGAGGGGCTCTGGCCCTCCCTGGCACCAGGTAGGTGTGGGCACCAGGTACAACCTGCTGGCCTTGACTTTTTTTTTTTTAAAGATTTATTTGTTTTTATTGGAAACTCATACAGAGAGGAGGAGAGACAGAGAGGACGATCTTCCATCTGATGATTCACTCCCCAAGTGACCACAACGGCCGGTGCTGAGCCGATCCAAAGCCAGGATCCAGTAACCTCCTCCAGGTCTCCCACATGACTGCAGGGTCCCAAAGCTTTGGGCCGTCCTCCACTGCTTTCCCAGGCCACAAGCAGGGAGCTGGATGGGAAGTGGAGCTGCTGGGATTAGAACCGGCGCCCATATGGGATCCCGGTGCGTTCAAGGCGAGGACTTTAACCACTACGCTATCGCACCAGGCCTGGCCTTGACTTCTTGTCCACTGGGGCCTCACCCACACTCCTGGCAGTGACCCTGGGTCCATTGCCACTAGAACATGGGTGTGGGGTGGGTGCTTTACGGGGCTGAGGGCCTCTGCCCTCCCCATACCACCCTGAGTCAGAGGGAGGGGAGGGA
This sequence comes from Ochotona princeps, assembly GCF_030435755.1. Taxonomy (NCBI): domain Eukaryota; kingdom Metazoa; phylum Chordata; class Mammalia; order Lagomorpha; family Ochotonidae; genus Ochotona; species Ochotona princeps. The sequence goes on along the minus strand of NC_080848.1, from coordinate 47,335,848 downwards.
GTTAGGGCTCCTGGAGAGAGGCTGTCACAGTGAGGTGACCGAGCAACCTGCACCTGCTTGCTGAGTGATCCCTGAGAAAGGACCACAAGCAGAGCCTGGGTCTGTCCCACCGAAAAACTCAGACCCGCTCCAAAGGGACCAGAAGGGTTCTGGGCCACAGAGGACCTAGGGCCCCTTCACTGTTCCCAGAGGCAGGGTGGGCGGGAAGGGCGGCGAGGCCTTGTGGAAGATGGCATTGTTGCTCAGAGCACGTTCTTTGAGTGACAGTTTTTAAAGGTTGATTGATTGGTTGATTTGAAATGTAGAGTTGTAGTTTGAGGGTGGGAGGGGGGGACAGAGAAAGAGATCCTCCAGCCACTGGCTCATTCTCCAGAAGGCCCAATAGCTGGAGCTGAGCTAATCTGAAACCAGGAGCCAGGAGCTTCTTCTGGGTCCCCTAAGGCTTTGGGCTGTCCCCAGCTGCTTTCCCAGGCCACAAGCAGGGAGCTGGGTGGGAAGTGGAACAGCTGGTATACTAACCGGCACCCATATGGAATCCCGGGTTGTAGAATGCAAGGATTTAGTCACTGAGCCATCGCTCCAGGTCGCAATTTGTTTTCTTAAGTACAGTATGAAGAGGAGGTGGCTAAGGTGCCCAACAGAGGAAGGCAGGAGAGGATGGTTTCCCCAAGAGGGGGTGAATCTCATGAGCTTGCCGCTTCCGCATTAGAGCTTGGCTACGCCTTTGCCCCTGGCAGCCCAGGAGAGGGAGAAAACCCAGCCCTCGGGGTGGTAGGGAGAGAAGCTCTTCAGTGAGTCTCACCCCCAGGAGACCTCTGGGAGGCTTGGTAGATTCAGTTCTACCCAGCCAGACTTCCCTGGGCAGTGCCCACCCTGGGCAGTTGTGTAGGACAGCCTCAGTGAGAATGTGCAACTCTTAACTGTTTTTTAAAGTTCTTTTTTTCAAGATTTATTTATTTTTATTACAAAGTCAGATATACAGAGAGGAGGAGAGACAGAGAGGAAGATCTTCCGTCCGATGAATCATTCCCCAAGTGACCGCACTGGCCGGTGCTGTGCTGATCCAGAGCCAGGAGCCAGGAACTTCCTGCAGGTCTCCCACACGGGTGCAGGGTCCCAAAGCTTTGGGCCATCCTCAACTGCTTCCCCAGGCCACAAGCAGGGAGCTGAATGGGAAGTGGAGCTGCCGGGATTAGAACCGGCAGCCATATGGGATTACAGCATGTGCAAAGCAAGGACTTTAGCCACTAGGCCTCGATGCTGGGCCCTTCTCTTAACTTCTGTCTCTTGGCCCTCTTTCTCCTGACGACTCAGGGAGCTGACAATGGGGCATCTTTTTTTTTTTTTTTAAGATTTATTTATTTTTGTCTCAAAGGCAGTTGGAAGGAGATACGCCTGCCAGCAGCTAGGGCTGGGCCAGGCTGGAGTCAGGAGCTTTACCTGAGTTTCCCATGTGGGTGCAGGGACCCGCCCTCTGCTGCTCTTCCCAAGTACATTAGCAGGGAGCTGCTGGATCCGAAGTGGAGCAGCTGGGACTTGAACCAGTGCCTGTGTGGAATGCTAGCACTGCAATTGGTAGCTTAGCTAGCTACGCCCTAGTGTCAACCCTGGAGCATCTTCTAGAAGGTTCTAGAAGACACTGCAGAGGGAGCTGGAGTCCCACTCCATCAGGGCCACCCAGGGCAAGAGCGGGCTTGTCCTGAGCTCCCAGGAAGGGGGAAGAGAGGCAGGAATTCCCCTCGAGCTTCCAGCTTCCCCAATTTCCCACTGCCGCCTCTGAGTGCTCCCTCCCCCCCCACCCCTGCCCCCAACCCGACTCAGGAATTCCAGCTTATTCTGGGATGCACCCGCCTCCCAAGCTCCTGAGTACTGCTAACCTGTATGTCCCACGTTGGATGGCGCCCTAGCCTGGCACGAGGAGTATGGAGAAGATGAGGGCCTTTGTTTCCAGACACCGTCATGGACACCCTCGATCCTGAATGTGAAAACTGAGATCTGCTCCAAGAATTCCTGGCTTTCCTCCTGCCCTCCCTCCTCCTCCCGCCCTGAAATGTGGTCAGGGTGAGAGGAAGAGGAATGGTTTGCGGGGTGGGGCACCTCAAGAGAGTGAGTACGGGTCAGGTGCCACAGCAGGAAGCGGTTATGATGAGGGAGAGGGGGAGTGAGATAGGCCTGAAAGGGGGCTCGGGAGGGTGGGAGTGGGAGGATTTAGAAGCCGTCTGACACTCCTTTATTTATTTATTGGAAAGTCAGATTTACAGAGAGGAGAGACATCCGCTTGCTAGTTTTCTCCACAAGTGGCCGCAACAGCCAAAGCTGAGCTGATCCAAAGCCGAAAGCCAGGAGCTTCTTCCGGGTCTCCCACACAGGAGCAGGATCCCAAGGCACCCTGCTGCGTTCCCAGGACACAAGCCAACATCCATATGGGATCCCAGCGCATGCAGGGCAAGGACTTTAGCCACTAGGCTACCGCACCAGGTGCAGAAATGCCATTCTAAAGGGAAGGTATTGTGGCACTTGCAGTGCCCGCATCCTGTGTCTGAGTTAACTCCTACTTTGGATCCAGCTTCCTGCAAATGTGCCTAGAAGGCAGCAGATGATGGCACAGCGTATGGGTTGCCTGCCAGCTCTGTGGCTCCTGGCTTTGGCCTGGTCCAGCCCTGGCTGTTGTGGGCATTTGTGGAGTGAATCACCATGCAAGATGCAAGATCTCTCTCTGTCCCTCTCTGTCTATCAGATAAGGTGATTTTTTTTTAAAGGAGAGAGAAAGAACAGTCAGGATAGAAAACTTCTGCAGAATAGTCAGGGAACCCCAAGACAGTGAAGGCAGTGAGGGGTGGCCTGTGCGGGTAGGGGGGCATCAGGGGTAAAGCAGGTATATCCTAACCCCCTTCCCTGGCACCACAGTGTCCCTGGAAACCGTGTGAATGTCTCAGTGGCTTCCTCAGGCAAAGGCCACCTCCCTCTACCCTGTGCTCTGAAACCCTTAAAAGCTCCTAGATTCCTCCTCGATGCTCCTGGGGGGTGGGCTACCTGTTCCCCACACCTATGGGGGCACCCGAATCGAACTCTCAGAAGTAGAGCCTGGGTGGTAGAAGACAACATGAAGGCTCAACTGGCTAATCCTCTGCCTGCAAGTACCAACATCCCATATGGGCGCCGGTTCGTGTCCCAGCTAATCCTCTGCTTGCCACACTGGCATCCCATATGGGTGCTGGTTCATGTCCCAGCTGCTCCACTTCCCATCCAGCTCCTGCTTGTGGCCTGGGAAAGCAGTCGAGGACGGCCCAAAGCCTTGGGACCCTGCATCCTGCATAGGAGACCCAAAAGTTCCTGGCTTCTGGCTCCAGATCAGCTCAGCTCCTGCCATTGCAGCCACTTGGAGAGTGAACCAGTGGATGGAAAATCTTTCTCTCTGCATCTCCTTTTTTCTGTAGCTCTGCCTTTCCAATAAAAATAAATTAATCTTAAAAAGAACGACTGGGGATGGTGGCTGCTCTTGGCCAGGGGGACCTGGGTGGTCTCTTCTCCCTCCCGTGTAGAGGGAATGGCCATCCCCGCTGTACGGAGGGCAGCCCAGCAGCCCCTAAGCCTCAGGCTGCCAAGCTCCAGGCCCAGACATCCTGTGAGCTGCATCTAGCCCCTCCACCCCTCCTCCTTCCTCTCCTCCTCCTCTTCCTCACTTCCTGCTCGAGTTGGGAGTGAGCCTGATTCCTCATCCAGGGTGACTCATCTGGCTGGCCCAGGGGGAGGGCAGCGTCTAGTCCAAATTCTTGGAGGTTCCGCCTTGGCCATGGCCTTAGCTTTGCCTCAGACCTAGAGACTTAAAGTGGAAGAGACCCTTTTCTGGGGGTGATGGTGAATGCTTCGGGTGTCCAACAAGCTTAGCCCAGGGACCCATTTAGTTTGGGGGGTGCTCATACTCTAACCGGGATGTTGTTGTGAAGGTAACTTTCTTTTTTAAAAAAAAAAAAAAAAGATACGATTAACATGTAGTTCATTTAGACCTTGGTTGGGAAAAATTTGGAAACCTTCAGAATCCGTTGGGTGGGCCACGTCTCATCAGTTGAAAGTCCTAAGGAAGGATATTTCCACCTGCAAACCCAAGATAAAACTCCTGGCTGGGTCTCTAGCCTCCCAGCCAGTCCGGCGTGTGAGCCAGCTCCTGAAAACCCATCAGTCAGTCTGTACACACACCTCTTACTGGTTCTGTTTCTTTAAAGAACTTTACCTTGACCTCCAAAGGCTGCTAGTCAGGCAGGGTGGAAGTTGGGGCTCCCCTGGGTGCTCTGAGCCCCTCCGGCCCCTGCTGAGTGCTCCCTGTATCCAACACCCATCCTGCACCCATCCTTAGCTTGTCCCAACTCCCACCAAGTCCTTCTTCCTTGGAAAGCAGTGGAGTGGAGGGTGGGGCGCCCTCAGTCACTCCTCTGCCTCCCTGCCCAGCCTTTGGCTGACTCCCCTTGGCTGAAGTCTCCCAGAGAGAGGGTGGGATGGACTTACACACATGTGCCGGCACGCTGATGCTGAGTATTTCTGGGGGCACAAGGAGAGAGATGAGGAAGGCGCCGGGATGGATGACCGAGTCTTGAGAATTCCTGGAATGTGTGAGCTGCTGGAGCCCCCCCATCCCTGCCACACACACACCAGTCCCTCCCCCAGGGACCATCCGGCTCCAGCAGGCAGCCATCCTTTCTACAGAATCCCAGTCCCCACCAGAAAAGCTGGGGACATTAGCTTGGGAAAGACTGTGCAGAAAGCCACCGTGCCTACAGCTGCAGTGTCCCGTGGGAGACAGAAAAAGGGGCCAGGGCTGAAATGTTTTGGTTCCTACTCCTGCCCTCTTGTCACTCTTGGGATGAAGGGGCAGCCGCCACCCTTGTGTATTGGGGAGGAGGGTTGGGCAGTATAGGGTGGGTGACGACCCCCACGGCCACAGAGTTGAATTCGCTGGATTTCCTGTCCCCGCCCCGAGCCACATCTGCAGGGAGCCGTGACCTGCACTCCCCACTTCACTTTAGCTCTTTCCAAAGAGAACGAACACATCCTTTTTGGTATTCGTTGCCGCTGCCTCCGTGGCTTAGGTTATAACATAATTACACTTGGCACTGGCCGGGCATCTATTTCCAGAGGTCTGTTTCGTGCCGAGGGTGTCATTTTTAAGGATTTTGGAAGTGAAAACACAAACAGCCAAGCTCCCAACCATCATCTGTCCGTCCGTCCAGCCAGGAGGGTGGCACTTGTCACCAGGAGGGAGGGCCAGCTTGTCAGGGAGCGGATGGCCTTGGAGGCTGAGCAGTGGCTCGAGCTGCTGCAGGGGCACACAGGCCCGGTGGTGGGGGTGAGGGGGCACCGGGGCATCTCCTCCGCGAACCCGCCCTGGGCATCCCCTTGAGGGAGATGGGGACGGGGGGCTGGGCACGGTGGTTGCTGCCTGTTGCAACACCAGCATTCCCATATCAGAGCATCCCAGCGGCTCCCCTTGCAATCTGGCTCCCTGCTAATACACCTAGGAAGGCAGCAGCGGATGGCCCAGGTGCTTGACCTGGTTGGAGTTCCAGGCTCTTGTGTTTGGCCTGACCCCAGGCCTGGCTGCCGCAGTCACTGGGAGAGTGAACGATGGGATGGAAGATCTCTATCTCTGTCACTGTGCGTTTCCAGTAAGATGGTTATTCAAGAAGGTGCCTTGCTGGACTCACAGGGTTCCTCCTCTGGGCCGTGGCCTTGGTGTCCCGGTACACATCTGCTACACACACACACACACACACACGGGCAGAGGTGATTTCCCACTACTGTCACGCACCATGTACTGGTGGCCTGTGTTTTGAGAAATACACTTTTAGGCAACTTCTGTCTATGCAATCATTGCAACAGGAGCTTGTAACGAGAGCCTGCTTAATCCAGGTAGCTGACTTTTTTTTTTCTTTAACTTTATTTGGAAGGCAGAGAGAGAGAGAGAAAGAGAGGAATCTTTGTCCACTAGTTCACTCCCCAGCAGCAAGGGCTGGGTAGGCCAAAGCCAGGAGTCAGGACCTCCACACAGACCCGGGTCTTCCATGCAGGACAGCAGGGACTCAGGCGTTTGAGCCGGCATCTTCCTCCCTGGCAACATTAGCGGGATGTTGGATCAGAAGCAGCGGGGGTGCCAACCAGCATGAGTTGCAGGCATCCCATGCAGCAGTTTAACCCACTGCACCACGATGCCTACACCTCAACCTCTTCTGGGCTGTGCTCTGGGATAGTGATGAAGGGTAGAGTAAGGTAAAAACAGAAACCAGGAACATTGGATTTTATCATTGGGTTTTCAGCACATGAAAATGGACATTTTTTTTAAATTAATTTATTTTGTATTGATTACGTTGCATTATGTGACACAGTTTTATAGGCACTGGGTTTCCTGCCCCCACTCCTCCCCCCCCCATGGTGGATTCCTCCACCTTGTTCAAATTCAGTTGAGAAAAAATGGACATTTTTTATTATTTCCCAGATTTGCATATTGGAAATAGTTACAGAGAGGAGGAGACACAGAGAGAATGATCTTCCATCCACTGGTTCTTCCTCCAGAAGGCCATAATAACAGCTGGAGTTGGACCTGGCAAAATCAGGAGCCAGGGAGCTTCCTCCAGGTCTCCCATGGGGGTGGCAGGGGCCAAAACTGTTTCCCCAAGCTTCTACATTTAGAATAGCCATGTCTTTCTTCTCATCAGGCATCTAGTGCTTTTAAACCATCAAGTGCGAGGGTAGGGGGTTTATGACTTCGGTCATGAAATTTCTTTAAATATCTTGAAGTGGTTTTCTAAATTCACTGCATTCCATTTATAGATACCCATCCAAAAAAAAAAAAAAAAAAAAAAGGCAAGACTTTCTCAGATTCATCAGTAGTTCTTTAATAAAGATGTTTTTTAAGTCTCTCTTTTGGGGGCTGGTGCAATGGCTCAACTGGTTAATCCCCTGCCTTGGCAGCACCAGTATCTCACGTGGGCACCAGTTGGTGTCCCGGCTGCTCCAGTTTGCATCCAGCTCCCTGCTTATGGTCTGGGAAAGCAGCAGAAGACGGCTCAGGTCGTTAGACCCCTGAACCCACATGGGAGACCTAGAAGAAGCTCCGGCCTAGCTCCAGCTCATGCAGACATTTGGTGATTGAACCAGTGGATGTAAGATCTTTGTATCTCTTTTTCTTTCTGTAAATCTGCCTGTTCAATAAAAATAAATCTTAAAAAAAAAAAGGCAAATAGGCAAATGAGACCCCCTCCCTCTATATAACTGCACTTGCCTATTTTTTTTTTTAAGAAAAAATGAGATCCATCTGCTGCTTCACACCCCAGATGCCGACAACAGCCAGGGCTGGGCGAGAGCCAGGAGCTTCGAGCTCCATCACATCTTGTCTCCCAAGCAGGTGGCAGGGCCCAACGTCCTTGAGCCATCATCGGCTACTTCCCAGCGTGTGCATTGGCAGTGGGGAGCTGGATTGGAAGCAGACAGGGGACTTGGCACACAACCCCAGGCACTCAGAGAATGCACCCAACACAGGCATCTTTCTTTTTTAACATTTTTTTTTAATGTCGTTTACATCATTGAGAGGGATGCATGCCCACGTGGGCCTCTGATGAGGATGGGGAGGGTCAGGTACCAAGGAAGGTGAGTGGGACAGATGCTTCAGGAGGGATTGGTGGCTGCTCCCTGCTGTCAAATTGCATCAGCACCCAGGGGTGGGGGACGGTCCTTTGATGTCGCCCTAGAGACCCTGATGTGAGGAAGAGCGTTCCAAGGGTGTTATTTGAGTGGTCTTGATAGTTTTGAGACATCGTTGGTTTTGTTTCTCCAGGGTTCAAAGAAATCTTTCCAAAGTCTCTTGATGGACAAAGTGCACCATAGTGCATCCACAGTCCCAGGAACAAGGCATCTTTGTTTGTTCCTTCATTTTTCGTAACAAAACCGTTAGTTTTCAAATGTTTCTTACAGAGGCAAGGGGATGAGGATTACAGACCCATGTGGGCCTCTGCTAATTTCCCAGGAGGGAAAATGTCCTGGGAGTGTTACTTAAACAGGGTGTAAGGTGACATACTCCCTGTGTCCTCATGGGGCTGTCTCTGTTCTCTGTGTGAGTTCTGAAGCCTGCTGGCTGTCCATGTCTGCCTCAGAGTGTCCACTTGGCCTGAAGTATTATGCCACTTGCTGTTCTTTCCTCCCTTTGAAGAGATACTTGGGGTCTTCTGTTGGATTAGAGGATCTGGTTGTCTTTCATGTGTGTCTGGGTGTGTTCTTCATCCTTTCTCTAGAGTCAGCAATGGGGGATGGCCCAGTCCCCAACATGTGCTCTATGGCCAGACCACACACCCCTGGGCTGCTCCCTGAGGCTGGGGATCCTGTCTGTCTAAAGCACTCATGTGGTTCAGGGGGCCCACTTCCAACTAGGTCAGCATCCCTGGCCCGCCCCCAGCCCCGGCTCTCACATGCACAAGTGAATACAGTGGCCCAGTTGGGGCAACACCTCAAACTCCCTACTAGGCCATTCCCCAGACCTGGCTCCCGTGTGCACTTGCAGATATAACAGCCCAGACTTAACTCATCACATCCACCAGTGGGTGCCAGGCCTGATCAAGGTGATCCTCCAGAACCCCTCCCAGCACACGCCACATCTGTCTATGGTATGTGCTGGCAGGTGCTATAGACCCCTCCCAGCCCACTTCCACTAACACAAGCATCTTTACTGGTGTGCTAACCCCCAGGCCAAATGCCCACCCATATTCTTGCATCCCCCCAAGAAGTTGGTCTCAGCCCACGTAATCTGGGGTAAGTGGTTGGTTTCCTCTTTCTCCAGCCTCTAAACTCCCCTGTCCCCAACCAGACTCCTGCCCATGTAGATGACTTCCTGGTAGATTCGATTCGATTATTTTTTAAAGATTTGTTTAGTTTTGTTAAAACAACAGATTTACAGAGAGAAGGAGAGATAGAAAGATCTCCATCCAGGGTCTGATAGCCTAGTGGCTGAATCCTCGCCTTGCATCTACTGGGTTCCATGTAGGCGTAAGTTCATGTCCTGGCTGCTCTAATTTCCATCCAGCTCCTTGCTTGTGGCCTGGGACAGCAGTAGAGGATGGCCCAAAACCTTGGGACCCTGCACCCACATGGCAGACCCAGAATGGCCTCCTGACTTCTGGCTTCAGATCAGCTCAGCTCTGGTTGTTGTGGCCACTTGTGGAGTGAGCCAGCAGACAGAAGATCCTTCTCTCTGCATATCTGCTTTTCCAATTAAAAATAAATAAATAAAATAAAAAGATCTTCCATCTGCTAGTTCACTCCCCCAATGGCCAAAGCCAAGCCAACCTGAATACAGGAGCTTCTTCCAGGTCTCCCACATGGGTTCAGGGTCCCAAGGCTTTGGGCCGTCTTCTATTGCTTTCCCATGCCACAAATAGGAAGCTGGATGAGAAGCAGAGCAGCTGGGATATGAACCAGCACCTATATGAGATGCCGAAGCTTGTGGGTTGTAGATTAGCATATTGAGCCATGGCACCAGACTGATTTGATTCTATTCTTCAGTTTTTTCCCCAATTCTTCCCATGGGCCAGGGCCCACCTCCTGCAGCTATTTAATGAGATGTCAGGATCTTGGCACACTGGCCAAGCTAATGAAGAGTCCCTGAGGGCCAGAGAGAAGTCCTTAGTCGTATCACCTATGTGGTATGGATATCTTGCCATAGCAGTGCCAGCTGGTGAGGTTTGCACCCCTGCACACATACAAGGAATCTTGAGAAGTTCCGCGCAGGGCCAACATTGTGGCATAGCTGGTTAAGCCGCCACCTACAACCCCAGCATTCCGTATGAGTCCTGGCTGCTCCATTTTGTTCCGGCTCCCTGCTAACACATCTGGGAAAGCTACAGAAGGTGGCTGAAGTGTTTGGAACCCTGCCAACAGCATAGGCAAACCAGATGGAGTTCCAGATAAATAGCTTTCTCATCTTCCCAGACAGAAACTCCAGGCCTGATAGACCCTAGCTCCCAGCCCCGCTATGGCCCCTGGCATCCACGAGTCTTCCCTTGGCTTCTCTCCCACTCCTTCGAATCTTTGGGTAGTCTAGATTCCCTGTGTGCAAATATCCTTCAAGCATTCATGGACATGGAATTTAAAAGACAGGTTTATCTAGGTACTGAAAAGTTTAAAAATGGAGGGGACAAAGTATCCAACAGAGTGGGTCAGATGCCCCTTGGGATGCCCGCAATCCCATATTGGGGTGCCAGGGTCCTCCCCATGTCCAGTTCTTTTTTTTAAAAAAAAGATTTATTTATTTTTGTTGCAAAGACAGATATACAGAGAGGAGGAGAGACAGAGAGGAAGATCTTCAGTCCGATAATTCACTCCCCAAGTGAGCGCAACGGCCAGTGCTGTGCCAATCCCAAGCCAGGAGCCAGGAGCCTCTTCTGGGTCTCCCACACGGGTACAGGGTCCCAGGGCTTTGGGCCATCCTCAGCTGCTTTCCCAGGCCACAAGCAGGGAGCTGGATGGGAAGTGGGTCTGCTGGGATTAGAAACAGCACCCATATGGGATCCTGGCGCATTCAAGGCGAGGACTTTACCCACTAGGCTACCGCGCCGGGCCCTGTGTCCAGTTCTGACCTCCACGTGCACCCTGGGAGGCACTTGGGTCCCTATCACTCATGGGGAGGCACATATTGAGTCCTGAGCGCCTGGCTTCAGCCTGGCTCAGCTTCTGCTACTGTGGGTGTTGGAGGGAGTGATCAGAAAACGGAAATGTTCTCTCTGTTCTTTGTCCCTCTGCCTGTCAAATATCTTTTCCAAATTCATGAACAAGTTGGGTCGGATTATCCCTGGATGCAGCTCAGGTCTGGAGGGAGGCCTAGGCCCATCGGCCTGCTGCGTGCTTGGGCCCAGGTGGGTGCCTTCAGTATCAAGGGTGTGGCTTGGGTCTTCAGACCCTAGCCAGTCGGACTACCAGGTGTTTGCAGCTGGAGGGGACTGGCTAGTCCCAGCTCTGAGCTGCCAGGCAGCAGGGCTCGAGCCAGGTGGCCCAAGGGCTTCACCTAGTGCCATTGGTGCCCGGGCCGGCCTGCGGTAGGAACTTGAGGGAGGAATGCAAGGACCTAGGGCTCCTACCCAAGCACCAGCCACTATGGGAGAGCAGAGCTGGGGTAGTTAGTATTGACCAACACTGAATACCACTCACCAGTGTACACTAAAGCTAGGGCTGGGGGCCTATCTGGCAGGGCTAAATCACAATTTGCCAACGAGAGTCAAAAACAGGGGACAGATAATATTAGACTGTGCCATGGCACTAACTGGCACACAGGAGAACTGAGTCTAGGGGCAGACTGTGTGGGGATGTGTGGGCTGGTTTGCTTTGAGTTGGGGGTGGTGACAGGCTGAACTAGACATGATCATGAAACCCCTGGACACTCATGGGCACTAGGGTTGGGTACAAGCGGGTTGGTCTAGGCTGCAGCACCCACAGCTACACCCAAGAATACAGTGTGGGGTGGGCTGGCCCACAACACCCACCACTCATACATATGTAGGACGGAGGGGATGGCCTGTGACAGGTAAGGGCCTAGCACCCACTGGCATGGGCAAGATCAGGGTCTGGGAGTGGGTCTGGTGGGGGGACTCGGGAAACTCCCCTGATGGGCTGGTGAGCAGGTGAGTCAGGCCTGGGTGTTGGTCAGACCACGCAGGGTACTTCCACACATCTGCACGTGTGTGGAGTGGTTTTGGAAGGGAGTGGGCCAGGCAGGGCCAGGCCAACCTTAGCTCACTGGCAAGTGCAGGAGCCAGGCTGAAATATGGGGCATGCCGGGCTAGGCTATAACACCTGCTGGTTTGCATGAGTCATGGATGGGAGCAGACTGGGTAGGGCCAGTCTATAGCACTTGCCAGCAAGAGAGGGTGGGCCAGGTCAGGCCAGGCTGCAGCATCCAATGGCCAAGGTCAGGATAGGGGATGGGCTCTGCAGAGCTGGGTCAGAGCAACCACTGACATACGCAAAATCTCGGACTGGGAACAGGCCTGGTTGAGCAGCTAAGGAGACATCTGGCTAGGTTGTGGTTCCCACTGGTGAACAGTAGAACCGGAATGAGGGTGGTGGTCTGGGCTGCAGGCTGCAGTCTCCCTTGGCATGGGTGTGGACAGAGTCTGGGGTGTGCCAGACTAGACTAGACTCCAGCATCTATTGGTGCTCGTGAGAGCCTGAGTGACTGTAGGACGGGCTGGGCTGGGTTTCTGTTCCCATTGGTCCACATGAAAGCTGGTATCAGGGCAGGGACCAGGATTGCTGGGCTGTAACATGCAACAGTAAGAACCAAGTTGGGTATGGCCCAGTTGGGCAAGGTCACTGCTCCTCCCAGGACAGGAGGTGGACTAAGTCAGGCCCAGCCAAGGACCCACCGATGTGCGTGAGATCTGCCACTGAGGAGACTGATAGGGTGCTTGGGTCCCTGCAGGTGAGCGCAAAAGCCAAAGCGAGGAGTAGCCCAGAGCAGACCAGGTTACAGCACCTGCCAGTATATGTGTGGCTCAGGTATGAGGTCAGGCCAGGCTGGGCCAATTCATAACACCCACTGGCAGATCTGAGGACCAGGATGGGGTGCAGGCCATCACCAGCCAGTTCACATTAGGGCCAGGAGTAGGGGCTGATAGCACTGGGTTGGGCGGCAGGCTGCAGCACCCATCAGCAAATACCCAGGTGAGACAGACCATGCTAGACCAGACTGCTACACCCACCAAAACACGTGAGACCGGGGTTTGGGGAAGGGGTGTGAGCCTGGAAGAGGGGTAGTGGGGACTCCACTGCTGAGCCTGGCAAACATGAGAGCTGGCACTGGGGGCAGATCAAGCTGGGCAGGGCCACAATACCTGTTGGCTTATATGCGAACTGGGTTAAGAAGTGAGCCAGGTTGGAGTATCTGATCATATCCACTGTAACAGGAATGAGCCAGAATAAGGGCAAGTGGGTTGGGCTTTGCCACAGCATCAGCTAGCAGGTGCTGGGACTGGTGGCAAGTGCTGTCAAGCTAGACTGCAGAGCCACCTGGAGTGTGCAGTACCCGGGGCGGGTATTGGGTCCTTGCAGAGGTAAAAAATAAATAAATAAAAGGAAAAATTTCTTTTAATTCATGAACAAATGCACATCATAAAATAACCGTATATGGATTTCAGAACTCTGAGTGCATGTCTGCTTGGTGTGTGGGTGAGGCAGCCTTGGGACCCAGGATGGAGTTGGGGGGGACAGTGAGTGGCCCCTGGTAATGAGGTCCTGGCTTGGCCACAGCTGTGCCCCACCTAGGGTCTGCAGTCAGGGTGGGGGGAGTCCAGACTCTGCCCAGGTGCTTCCCCACCCCGTTCTTACCAGGCCCTCTCCGGGTGACCAGCCCCCACCATCCCAGAAATCCTGTCTGCTGTTTTTCTGTTCTTTTTCTTTTTGAGATTTACTTATTTTTATTGGAAAAGCAAAGTTATAGAGTAAAGGAGAGACAGAAAGATCTTACATCCGATGGTTCGTTCTGCACGTGGCCACAATGGCTGGACTTGAACCGAACAGGATCTAGGAGCTGCTTCCGGGTTTCCCACATGGGTGCAGGGACACCAAGGACTTCCATCCTCTGCTGCTCTTCCTTCACCTTGACCCCTACCCAGGTGCCATCTCTTGTGTCTCCTGTGAGGACTGGATGGAGGTCCCTCTAGGAGCCAGAATGCTCCTACAGCAGGATCCCTTAAATCATCCCAATTGCGACGGATGCTTTTTGTCCATTAAGACCAGTTACAGGTCGGGGGAGGGGGTCAAGGGCGTGGATGTGCCTTTTGGGGGGCCGCCCTGTAGCTTACTGCCTCCTGTAGCTGCTGCTGGTACTCCCTCTGCACGCCCTGTCCGGCTCCCCGCTGCTCCCAGGACTCTGCCCTTCTGCCATGACACCACTGTCTGCCTGCCAGGATCTTGGGCACTGAGATGTCCTGGCTTTTCTCCCTGCCCTAATCACCCCCTGACATTTCCCTTTTCTTCCCCCAGAGAGCCCCCCCAGCCCCAACTCACCCCCAAAGCCAGCCACAATGTCCTAGGGAAGGGGCTCGCTGGTCCCCCAGGCTGTGCCCACCCTTGGTCACGTGCGAGGCTGCAGGCAAGCAGGGGGCAGAGTCAGCCCTGCTCTGCTCTCCGCATGCCCGTTGGACTCTAATTCATTTCCTTCTGGTGGATTCTGTTGGATGCAACTTCATTAAGCGGCCTCGCACCCTTGGGCACGGCGAGCTGGGGATTGAAGCCAGCTGCCTCCGCCCGGTGGTTCCTCTGCCCGTGGTGCTGCAAGAACAGTTGCCTGCAGGAAAGAGTGCCGGCTAATTTCCTGCAGGGTCTGCCTTGTGGGAATGGCTGTCAAAAAACGCCCCTTCCCGGGAGCTGAGGCTTAAAATAGAGCATGCCTGGCAGTCTCCTTGGAGGCACCCCCCCAGTCCTCACCCACCTACCCACCCACAGCCACTTTCCCCTGTAAAACCGCCCAAGACAGGAAAAAGAGATGAGCCATCTGAGGTGACGGAAACAGGCGACAGGTGGACAGCAGGCAGGTCACTGCCTGACATATACGCGGAGCGGACCCAAGAGACACCATCCGGGCTTCCGCTTGGGAACCAGAAACCTCCAGAGGAAGCCCCCATCCTCTGGCCAGCTGAGGACGGGCAGCTCTCACAGTCCCACGTGGGCGGTGACCCGGGATGGACAGAACGCTGCTCCTAGCCTGCCCCCCGCTGCACGCTCTCCCGCCTCTGCGTCCAGGCAGAGAGGGCAGCCTGGAGTTCAGCCTGGACTTGGCCGGGGTCAGGAAGTGTCCTGGCTATGAAGCTCCCACAGACTCCACTGTTGACAAATCAAGGAGACCCAGCCGGGAATGGGCTGAGGTGAGAGAAGGCGTCTGGTTTCAAGGTCACTGTTGGGTCAGCACCATGCCTGGGGTAAGGCTCACCTGCAAGGCTGCAGTTAGTAGGACTCCAGTCCCACCCAGGAAGGCGGCCTTGAGGATTCTGGTAGATGGAACATCTCAAATGACAAGCAAGCAGAAGGCCAATGAAGCCAGGTTACTGAAGACAATCTTGTAGAAACATTGAACTCGCTGGGAAAAGGCCCAATGACCTCAGAATGAGGCCAAGCAAAAGTTACGGCAGGTTCAGTGGCCACCTGTGGACAAGTTTGAGTTCCTGCTCATGTGCCTGGAAAAAACAGCAGAAGATGGCCCGAGTGCTTGGGCTCCTGCACTCATGTGGGAGATCCCGATAGAGTGCCAGGCTCCTGGCTTCAGCCTGGCGCAGCCCTGCATATTGCAGCTATTTGGGGAATGAATCAGTGAATGGAAGATTCTCTGCCTCTCTCGGTAACTCTGCTTTTGAAATAAGCAGAAAATCTTGAAAGAAATTAAAAGCAAGAAAGTGACCAAGCTGAGATGGAGAGAGGAGAGAGAGACAGGTGTGGGCAAAATACACATTGTAAGGGAATCACACAATAGTTACAGTCCTTGCTGAGGGCTGAAAAGCCATGAAGACACTGGGGGACAAAAATCAGAAAAATGGAAAAACTGAGTTTATTTTGGTGGGAAAAAAAAATTTGAAATCCAGGGTCAGTACTGTGGCTTAGCAGGTTAAGCCTCCACCTACAGTGTCAGCATCCTAAATGGGCACAGGTTCATGTCCCGACTGCTACACTTGTGATCCAGCTGCCTGTTTATGGCCTAGGAAAGCAGGGGAGAATGGCTCAGTGTCCTGGGCCCCTGCACCCATGTGGCCACGAGGAAGAAGCTCTAGGGTCCTAGCTTTGGATCAGCTCAGTTCTTGCTGTTCCATCTCTCTCTGGTATCGGGATCCCTCTATATTCCATAAAATGATCAAAGACCACAAAAAAGTTTACTTTCTGTGGATAATATTTAAGACCAGGTATACTAGTAAAAAATGAAAACAACGATTTTTTTTAAACATTATTTCTTTGAAAGGCAAATCATGAGAGAGAGAAAAAGTATCTTGGTTCACTCCCCCCAAGTGCCCACAATTCCCGAGATTGGGCCAGGCTGAAGCCAGGAGCCAGGAGCCTCATGCAGGTCTCCCACGTGGGCACAGGGGCCTAGGGACTTGGGCCATCCTCTGCTGCCTTCCCAGGTGCATTAGCAGGGAGCTGGATAGGAAGTGGAGCAGCCAGAATCCCAGTATGGAGCCAGAACTCCAGTTATGGGACGCCATCATCCCAAGGGGTAGCTTCACCTGCTCCGAAACAAAGAGATTTTTAAAGATTTAGTTAGAAACAGCCATTTAGCCCAGTGGTTAAAGTGCCTCTGTCGCACAGCAGGGTACCTAATTCCTTTCCTCAGCTTGCTGCTGATGAGCAAGTCATGACTCAAAATAGTTGGGCTCGGGCCCAGTGGCGTGGCCTAGCGGCTAAAGTTCTCAACTTGAACGTGCCAGGATCCCATATGGGCGCCGGTTCTAATCCCGGCAGCTCCACTTCCCATCCAGCTCCCTGCTTGTAGCCTGGGAAAGCAGTCGAGGACGGCCCAAAGCTTTGGGACCCAGGGTCTCCGCGTGGGAGACCCGGAAGAGGTTCCAGGTTCCCGGCTTCGAATTGGCGCAGCACCGGCCGTTACGGCTCACTTGGGGAGTGAATCATCGGATGAAAGATCTTCCTCTCTGTCTCTCCTCTCTGTATATCTGACTTTGCAATAAAAATAAATAAATCTTTAAAAAAAAATAGTTGGGCTCCAGCCACCCTGTGTGACACTGTCTCAATTTAAATCAATCATTATTTTTTTTTAAATGAAAAAAATGTGTTTGTAGGAAAGTACATGATTAGGACAATAACTGTTTCCTAAAAAGAAAAAACAGTGTAGGTAAAAGCGGCCCTGGTTCCCATTCCCGCAGGCCTCCGGAATGCTGGCTGTGGGGAGGCAGGACCATCACACCTGCTGTTCTGCATGCAGGGTGGGGGCTCTTGCCCCGTGGTTTAAGGAATACCCAGCTTCGCACAGATTGGGAAAGAGGCATTCATGATTTCTGTAACCCAGGACCCCTGCCCCGGGGCCCACCCTCCCTCTCTTCCTGTGGATTCTAAGAGACCCTTGACCCCCCCTTGACTTGGGGGACACTGCACTGAATTGTGACTCAGGATCACCTGCTGATGAGTCAGCTCCCAGACTTGCTGATGAGCGACTGTCCCCACACGCGGTTCTCATTGAGGGTCCCGTGCAGTCCCACCCTGAGGACCGTGGAATTCTGCCTCACGGTGTCCCCCGGCCACCCCAGCTTCACGCTGCGCCACGGCTGGGTCTGATTGCTTGCACTTCCCATCCATGCATGCATAGGTGGCCGGCTGCAGCAGAGCCAAACAGCAGAGAGAGGCCCGCAGCGGGCAGTGTAGGTGCGGACCACAGGTTAAAGAGGCAGAGAGGGAGCCCGCCCTGTGGGTGGTGGCACCCTCACCCCAAATAAACTGCAGCAGGTGGGCATCGGAATCAATACACAGAGCAATCAAATGGGCAGCGTCTCTCTGCTTCTTCCCTCCACCACAGGAGTTCCGGAAGCTGGAACTGACAGGGAGGGCGTTGGCTGTGACTCAGAGCCTGCCTGCCCAGGAGACCCTCCCTGTTCCAGACAGCTGCTGGGCCAGTCAGCGCAGGGTGACGGGGTGGGCAGGTGGACTCAGGGAAACCGCTCCCACCTGCCAGTTCGTTCCTTAGCTGGGCACGTGGATGGCAAGGACCCAAGTACTTGAGCCATCACCTGCCGACTCCCCCAGGTACCCTGATGGAAGACTTCGCATCTCAGTTTTAAACTCTGGGCCACCCTGGCATCTTCTCAGGCCTGCCCCATCCTCCTGGGTCAGCCTTTGGGGTTTTTCTTGGTCCTTCGAGTGTGGGACAGCTTAACTGGCCTAGGTGTCTGAGGTGGGGGCTGGCTGGTGGGAACATCAATACTGTAACAGCCACGTGGTCCAGGGTTCCCAAACTTTGTCCTTGGCAGTACAGCTACATCTGTGTCTTTAGAAACAAGAACAGGGCCCAGCAACCATTAGCATCTCTGGCCTCTCTCTCTCTCTCTCTCTCTCTCTCTCTCTCTCTCTCTCTCTCTCCTACAATGCCAGCTCCCTGGCCTCCTCCTTGCTCTTCCCACAAGATCCTGGTACACAATGCAGTAACACATGTGGCGCTTGTGCCCATTGCACGGATGAATAAACAGAGCCCAAGAAGCAGATTTGTGTCGCCCACAGATGACCAGCCCACTTTGCATGACTGGCAGCCAAAGAAAAATAAGCACTGGGTGCCTGCCCTCTTCTGCCCTCCTCCCCGTCCCCTCCCTGCTCCAGGAAGAGGAACCAGCTGGCAGGTGGGATGGGCCCCAGGCGCCAGGACACAAGCCCTTCCCCCAGCTGCCTTCCTGCTCCGGTTCCCAGCTGCCCTGCCCCCCACCCACTCATTACTGGTAACAAATTGAGCCCACGTGGCCACCCAGGCCCATACACCATCTTGCCTGGCTCTTGTGTTTTTCTTTTTCTTTCTTTTTTTTTTTAAGATTTATTTATTTTATTGGAAAGGCGGAGAGGAGAGGCAACAGAGAAAGATCTTCCATCTGGGCCTGGCGCAGTAGCCTTGAAGCTAAAGGCCTCGCCTTGCATGAGCCAGGTATCCCATATGTGCGCCAGCTCGTGTCCCAGCAGCTCCGTTTCCCATCCAGCTCCCTGCCTGTGGCCTGGGAAAGCAGTGGAGGACGGCCCAAAGCCTCGGGACCCTGCACCTGCGTGGGAGACCGGAGGAGACTCCTGGTCCCTGGCTTCAGAGTAGTGCAACTCCGGCCACTGGGGAATGACCAGCAGATGGAAGAGTTTTCTGCATCTCCTTTCTGTGAATTCCACTTTCCCATAGAAAATAAATCTTAAAAAAGAGCAAGAAAGAAAGCAGGCCATCAGCCACTCGGGCCTTGGGTGGGGCAGAAACCACCCTCCATCCCTCCAAACAGCAGACCTTGGGGTTGGAGGAGGAGGGCCTGGCGGGGGGAACACTCCCACACCTTTGCACAGATAGCTGTGAGGAAGTGTCCAAACCCCAGGGTTGACAAATCACCCTTCTCTGTGCACTAAGCACGCAGCTCTCTCCCGTCCCAGCCCCCAGGAGCCCTGCTGCTGGCATATCCCAGCTTGGTCATGGTTGGGAATTGGGCAGCTGATCTTGTCCCTGGTGTTGTGCGTGAGTGGCACATGTCCTGAACCCAGAGCACCTGGTCACTACTCTTGGTCAAGCCTTCGGTGGTCCTGGCTAGCTGACAGGGGTCTCAGCAGAGGCCTCCAGCGGGGGGAGCTGTTTTCTTGTAGAGAAAAAGAAGTGAGGTGGCTCCTGGCTGAGACACCGAGGGTACGCAGTTCGCGAGCCTACGGACGCATCCTGTACCATTTCCAGGACTGTGGCACAGTGAGCTGTGCTGCTGCCTGCAGTGTTGGCAGCCCATACCTGAGTGCCTGTTCAAGTCCCACTGCTCACTTCTGATCCGGCTCCCTGCTGCTGATGTATCAGAGGCGGACCCAAGTGGGAGAGAACAGAAGAAGCTCTTGGCTTTGGGCTGGCTGGGTCTCAGCTGTTGCAGCCATCTGGGAAGTGAGCCAGTGGATGGAAGATCTCTCTCTTGCTCTATCTGTAATTCCAGCTTTCTAGTGAATCTTAAAAAAAAGGCCAGAGTGATAGCCTAGTGGCTAAAGTCCTCGCCTTGAATGTGCCAGGTATCCCATATGGGTACCGATTCATATCCCGGCAGCCCTGCTTCCCATCCAGCTCCTTGCTTGTGGCCTGGGAAAGCAGTCGAGGATGGCCCAAAGCCTTAGGAACCTGCACCCATGTGGGAGATCCAGAAGAGGCACTGGGCTCCTGGCTTCGGATCGGTGCAGCTCTGGCCGTTGCGGCCACTTGGGGAGTGAATCATCGGATGGAAGATCTTCCTCTCTGTCTCGCTTCTCTGTATATCTGACGTTCCAACAAAAATAAATACATTTTTTTTTTTAAAGAGAGAGAAAAAAATCAGAATCCAGTCCTGGGAATGAATGTCTTAAAGAAAAAAGGAAAGAAAAAAGAAAAGCAAATTGAAGGGGCACAGGAGCCTGCAGAAATGGAACCTTAGACAAGCAGGAAAACCCGTGTGTGTTTATGCCCACTGGTGCAGAAGGGGGGTGGGTGGCAGGATGTGACCCGGTGCGAGTCAGCCCAGGGTTCTCCTGGGTGTCGCTGTGTCCTCGTGGGCATTGCCGCTCCTTCCGCCTGGGTGTGGAGAGGGCCCCTGTGGCAGATCCTTGGCGGCTGCCTCCATGGAGGTCACAGGCAGGTAGCTTCCGGAAGTGACCTAAACGCCACTCCCTGCCTCCACCCTGCCCACCTCCCATTCAGAGGAACCCCTTCAGACCCTTGCTGGGGCAGGTGGGGCTGCCTGACAGCTTCTCCTACAACCCCCGCACCCTCCTCCCGCCGACTCAAGGTCAAGGCGGTCAGGAGGCTACATCATTTGCAGAGGAAGCTGCGAGATGAGCCCAGGGACAGGAGGCAGACACAGACAGGTGAGCCTGGCGCAAGGCGGGGCTGTACGCTATAGGATCCGCCCCCAGGGGATCAGTAAGTCGCTGCCAGCTAGAGCTCACCACCCTCCAGTGGCCAAGTTCAGGTCCGTCTCAGGAGGGCCACAAAGCAGGGGCTGCACAGCCCGCAGGCCTGGGTGCAGGAGATAGCAGCTGGCAGGCTGGGCACAGGCCTGGAGGGGCTGAGCCAGGTGGCCCCCGCCCCACCCTGTCCCTCCTGACCTCTTGGTATCCTTTGTACTCTTGCAGGACCTGGGCATGGAGTCGACCTCGCTGGACGATGTATTGTATCGCTATGCCAGCTTCCGGAACCTGGTGGACCCCATCACACACGACCTTGTCATCAGCCTGGCCCGATACATCCACTGCCCCAAGCCGGTAGGCGGGCAGGGTCCCGGGGGTGTGGAGTGACCACTTCCCAGGGGGTCCCAGTAGGACAGGGTCCCTCCGTCTTCCCCTGGCCTCTTGAAGCGCCAAGAGGCATCGGGCTGAGGTGCCCTCTTAGTGGCACCTGCCACGCAGGTGACTTCAGTGGCCCCACGCAGTGAATTCATTGCCAACAAATAGTCAGAAATTGATACTTCATCCCTGTGTTCAGCTGCCCTGGAAAAAAGTCAGAAACCCCAGGCACCAGAGGCTCTCCCCCATAATATGGGGCCAGCATGTACAGTTGAGCAGGTTGTGCACTGCGCATGCACACACACACACACACACACACACACACACACACATATACGTTGAGAGACACAGCCAGGACTGTGGGCCATGGGGCAAATGATGGAGGACATTTCAAGTCCAGCTCTCAGCTTGCCCACCAAGTCCTGGTATAAGACTGTGTTCGTAAGATTTATGTATTTATTTGAAAGGCAGAGTGAAAGGGAGGCAGAAGGGCCAGCGTTCTGTTGTTGCAAGTTGCTAATGTCACTGCCTACGATGCTGGCATCCCATAGGGTACCTGCAGAGTCCCAGCTGCTCCACTTCCAGTCCAGCTCCCCGCTGATGTGCTTGGGAAGGCAACAGGAGGTGACCCAGGAGAAGCTCCCGGTTCATTCTGGTCTAGCCCTGGCTTTGGCGACCACTTGGGGAGTGAGCCAGCAGATGGAAGATCTCTCTCTCTTCTGTTTCTCCTCCTCTCTCTATGATTCTTTTGAAATGAATAAATACATCTTTAAAAGACAGGGGTTGGCGTTGAATCCCGGCGGCTCTGCTTCCAATCCAGCTCCCTGCTAACACACCTGGGAAGGCAACAGAAGGTGACTTAAGTGCCACCCATGTGAGAGTCCCTGAAGGGATGCAAAAAAGTTGAAATTCTTAACTTTTTCCTAACATACAGGTGTTTTTTGGGGGGGGGTTGTTTTGTTTTGTGAATTCCTTGTCAGTATGGATTGCAAACAAATTTTTGCATCGGAATCGGCTTAGCTTTTCATGCCATCACGGGCGAGCCTGCTCACGCTGTAGCAAAGGCTGGGTCACTGCTCAGTGCGGCGCCTCGCCCTGCGCGCTTCCGCCACCTAGTGGCTGTGGCGGTGCTTTGCGCCCCTCCTTGTTCCCGCTTGGTTTTTTCTTGCTTTCAGACTCAGACTTGGAGAGAATGGAGGGAGAGGCCTTGGCACCAGGATTTTAGAAACCCCAGGCCACGTCCTGAATATTCCTTGCTCTCTGAGTGCTGCCAGCCAGAACCCCTGCGCCCACACTTTGCCACTACTACCCTCCACCCCCATCCCAGTCAGAGTTAAAATCCCAGCCTGGGTTTAAGTCCTGCTCCGCTTTACATCCCAGCTTCCTGCTAATGCAGACCCTGGGAGGCAGCAGGTGTTGGCTCAAGTGCGTGGGTCCCTGCCTGCCATGTGGGAGACCAGGCTCAGTTCCCAGCACCTGGCTTCATCTTATGTGTTTCCTGTCTCCCTCTGCCTACATCTCTAGGTCTTTCAAAGAAATCAGATGAATGCTTTGTAAAGTGATTGTTTTATTATTTGAAAGGTAGAGTTACAGAGAGAGGAGACCAAACAGTCGTCCAGCCCCTGGGTTACTTCCCAAATGGCTGCAACAGCTGAAGCTGGGCTGGTCCACAGCTGCGAGCCAGGAGCTTCTTCTGGTCCCCCCGTTTGAAGGCAGGGCCCCAAGGCTTTGGTGCATGCTTCGTTGCCTTCTCAGGCCATAAACAGAGAGCTGAATCAGAAGTGGAGCAGCCAGGACTTGAACTGACGCCCGTTTGGGATGCCAGCACTGCAGGTAGGGAAGCTTAACCTACTAAGCCACAGCACCCACCCCAAATGGATACTTTTTTTTTAATGTCTGTGCGGACAGTCTCCCTCCTCTCCCCCAACCCTGGGCTGGCCCAGGCCTCCCTACTGCTGCACAGTGGACTCTGAGCATGTGCAGCTGACCCCGCTTCCTCTTACTTCCTCTTCCTGTGCCTTCCCCCCACCGTTCTCCCTAGTCATCCCTGATCTGGGGATGCTGAGAAATGCATCCAGCCCGCACCTATCCGGAGCCCCAGCCTCATCAATGCAGCCACACCCAAGCCTGACGTCCCACGGGCCCCTCAGACCCAACGCGCCTCCACATCAGCCCACCCTGTCTTGCACCTGCTTCTGCTGGCCCCATCAAGCCCCCTCCCCAGGCCCAAAGACCTGGCCCTCGATGTTCCCTGGCCCTGCAACGCTCCTCCAGCACGTACCCATCTCTGTCACCTGGGATAGAAGGTCTCTATCGGCTTCAGCGTCTAGCCCTGAGCCGCCATCTCAGCCTCCCATCCATCCACGCCTCTCATCTTCTGGCCAGAGACATGGTCGTGGAGTGCCAAGTTGGTCCTGCTGGTCTCCCCTCGAGGCAAGCCCCCTCCGTGTGACCCCCCCCGTTTCACCTGCCTCCACCCCCACGGTGAGACTGGACTAAGCAGGAACTCTAGTCAGAATCAGCTGTCAGCCAGCGCAGCTGCCTGGCGTGGCAGGTGAGAGCTTGTTGAGAGGCAATAGGAAGACGTAAGGCTCGTGGAGAACTGGCGACCACACGCGTGTCATGTAAGCAAGTTCCACCCGCCAACCTCGAGCCCTCCTCCAGAGCCTGGGTCCCTACCCAGGTGCTCCGTGTCACACCCTCAGACACCAACCTCCGTCCTCTCACCTCCTCCCCGCCCGCTTGCTCAAGACCACCTGCTGTTCCTCCTGCCTTTCCATGAGACTCTGGCCTGCTGGGCCTCCATGTCCTCTGTAGTGTGGGGATGACACGAGTGGGGGACCACATGTATTTTTTGAGGGTTTTTTTTAAAGATTTATTCATTTTATTGCAGCCAGATATACACAGAGGAGGAGAGACAGAGAGGAAGATCTTCCGTCCCATGATTCACTCCCCAAGTGAGCCGCAACGGGCCGATCTGAAGCTGGGAACCTGGAACCTCTTTCGGGTCTCCCACGCGGGTGCAGGGTCCCAATGCATTGGGCCGTCCTCAACTGCTTTCCCAGGCCACAAGCAGGGAGCTGGATGGGAAGTGGAGCTGCCGGGATTAGAACCGGCGCCCATATGGGATCCCGGGGCTTTCAAGGCGAGGACTTTAGCCGCTAGGCCACGCCGCCGGGCCCGAGGGTTTTTTTAATGAGAAAAAAAAGAGAGAGAGTTCTATTTGTTTGAAAGGCATAATTGAAGAGATCTTCCACCCGCTAGTTCATTCCCCAAGTGACTGCAACAGCCGGAGCTGAGTCAGCCCAAAGCCGGGAGCCAGAACTTGAGCCGTCCTCTGCTGCCTTCCCAGGCACGGTGACAGGGAACTGGGTTAGAAGCAGAGCAGCCTGGACTCAAGCTGGCACTGAAATGGGATGCTGGTGGCAAGTGGCAGCTTAACTTGCTGTGCAACAATGACACCCATTTCCAGCACGCAGTCCAGTGGACTGCATCTGGTGGTTCGGCCCGAGTGGGCTCCAACCCTGTCCCTGTGTCTGTCACACACCTGTCACCACATACTCATCTAATCTTCCCCATTACTGGTGCTGCTACTATCCCATCACAGGGATCAGAGAGGTCCACGACTTAGCCAGGGCCACACAGGAGAACTCAAGTCACAATGTTGGGCTCCAAGTCCATGCTTTGACCTGCTGCTCTGTCTGCTGCCTCGGCATGAATACAGTGGCGGTGGGCACCACGTTAAAGCCGACCGAAGCACCGGCTCACTCTGGGCAGGGGAGGATGTGTGGAAATTGACTACACCCACAGTGCTGTCCACTTGTGGGTTTTCACTCATGCCCCAGTGCTTGTTGGCTCTTGACTGGTCCTGGCCCTGGCCCAACTGGGCAAGAGCGCACGCTCAGCCACTCACACCCCCTGCACCCAGCAGGGGTGTCGTGGAGGAAGCTGTGCGCTGACCTGACTTGGGATGGAGCTGGAGTCTCTCTCTCCTTTCACAGGTTTAATAGTCAGCCTGGACTGCTCATTATAATTCTGCAGAGTAGTTTCTGAAACAACAGAACCAGGGGCTGGCACTGTGGTACAGCATACTAAGAAGCCGCCTGCCATGTTTGCATCCCATATGGGCACCAGTTCCAGTCTTGGCTGTGCTCCACTTCCAGGGCAGCTCCCTGCTTATGTGCCTAGCAAAGCAGTGGAGGGTGGCACAAGTGCTTGGGCCTCTGAAGCCCACGTGGCAGGCCCAGTGGAGCTCCTGGCTTTGTCCTGGCACAGTCCTGACCACTGCAGCCATTTGTGGAGTGAAGCAGCAGATGGAAGCTCTCTCTCTCTGTAACTCTGCCTTTCAAATAAGTCTTTATAAAAAATGCTGGTGACGGAGGCAGCTGGGCTCAGCTGCAGCCAGTAGTTCATCTGATTGCCTGGGAGCTGAACTTTTATGTAAATCTCAAGTTCTCAGTGAGAGAACTAATCCACAAAAATGAATCCCAGGGCTCAGGTCAAGTCAGCAGCCACTGCTGCCCTCCCCGCTACCATGCCCACCCGTGCCCAGTGGAGCAGGCTGCCCCTCCCAACCCCACCACACCCCAGGCTCAGCCTTGGGACGCTGTGCCCTTCCTGGGGATACAGGAAGCCCAGAGATGGGGGGGCTGTACCACTCAAGGATCCATGCCTGCAACTGTGCCTGCAGGAAGGCGACGCCCTGGGCGCCATGGAGAAGCTGTGCCGGCAGCTGACCTACCACCTCAGCCCACACTCCCAGTGGAGGCGGCACCACCGGGGGCTGGTGAAGAGGAAACCACAAGCCTGGTGAGTGGGGGCTGGACTGCGGGGAGGGGAGGGATAGAAGAGGCTGTCCTGGAGGGCTTCCTGGAGGAGGAGAAGGCTGAAAGAAAATTCATGCTAGGAGGACATGGCTTGGTAGGTATCTGCATGAGAGGGGCTCTGAGGGACAGAGGGAACCCCTGGTCGGTGGAGTGGGATGTGGAGAGAATGAGCCCCTTTGCATGGCCTGGGCCAGGAGCTGGGTGCTAAGGAAGCCATACAAGTGGGCATGCCCAGTGAGATGTTCTCCAGATGGGGGTATAGGCTGTGGCCCAGGCACTGGGCACAACAGATCAAAGATTCTCTCCTCTCTGTAACCCCCTATAGAGAGATCTTCCATCCACTGGTTCACTCCTCAAATGGCCTCAAAGCAGCCGAAGCTGAGCCAGTTCAACACCAGGAGCCAGGAGCTTCTTTCGGGTCTCCCACATAGGTGCAGTGACCCCAGGACCACTGCTTTCCCAGGCCACAGCAGGGAGCTGGATTGGGGGTGGAGCAGCTGGGACGTGAACTGGCGCCCATATGGATGCCAGCACTACTGGAAAAGGCTTAGCCCACTACGCCAGGGTGCTGGCCTCCACAGGTCAGCTATTCCTGAGGGCTACCAGGTGGCGATCTGAGCTCCGTTGTAATCTGGGGGTCTCTTGCAGTCCGTCCTTACTCACCAAACATCTGTGAGAGGCAGGAGAGAGGAACAATCCCTGTCAGCCACCGGCAGGCCAAGGTCACCCAGCTGGGGGGCTCCCCTGAGGGCCACGTCGGCTTGTGAACCAGCTTGCTGTCATGAATGACCTTGGCGGTGGCCGCCAGCACTTCTGTTGAACGGATGTCCGCTGCTGTTTCCAGCACTCCCAAGTACACCACCTCGCCATTCCAAAGCTGTACTGTGACAGTGTGCACAGCCTGGGCTCAGGCCCCAGAGCCAGGAATGAGGCTAGAGAGTAGCCCCCCGCAGGTGCTGGGGCGGCAACAAGGGTGAGACCCACACTCGGCTCCCAGGAGGCAGCCCTTCCCTCCCCTCCAGCCTGAGCGTCCAGTTGCTGGGAAGGATGGGCTTGGAGAGGGACTCGGAGATTCCTTGAAGGAGGTAGGGAAGGACAGTTCAGCTCAAAAACTCAACAAGCAACTCAGTCCAGGGAAATAACTGACCAAACACCAACGAAACCTGGAGTGTGGCACTGGCAAACCCACAGACACAGGTTCAAATCCCAGCTGCTCCAGTTTCAATCCAGCTCCCTGCTTATGGCCTGGGACAGCAACAGAAGATGGCTCAAGTCCTTGGACCACTGTAACCACATGGGAGACCCAGAAGAAACTTCTGGCTGCTGGCTTTGGCCCTAAATATCCCACCCCTGTGTTTCAGAATTCCATCTGTAGATTTTTACAAAAATGATCCCTCAGGTCAAGGTGTGAGCTTGGGGAGAGGACCTGTCTACCTCCACTCCCTGCAGCTTCTTGTGGTTTTTTTTCCCCTGCAACCCCCACTTAGCCTCAAAGCCATCCTGGCTGGGAGCCCCACAGACAGCACGGTGGACCTGTCGGGCATCCCACTGAGCCCTCGTGACCTGGAGCGTGTGACCAACTACCTGCAGCGCTGCGGGGAGCAGGTGGACAGCGTGGAGCTGGGCTTCACTGGCCTCACGGACGACATGGTCCTGCAGCTGCTGCCGGTGCTCAGCACCCTGCCCCGCCTCACCACACTGGCACTCAACGGCAACCGGCTCACCCGGGCCCTGCTGCGGGACCTCACCGATGCCCTCAAGGACCCCAGCAAGTTCCCCAGCGTCACATGGATTGACCTGGGCAACAACGTGGACATCTTCTCCCTGCCCCAGACCTTCCTGCTCAGCCTCCGCAAGCGCTCCCCTAAACAGGGCCACCTGCCCACCATCCTGGAACTGGGTGAGGGCCCAGGTGCTGGGGAGGAGGTCCGGGAGGAGACAGTGGGCCAGGAAGACCCTGGAGGGGAGCCTGTGACCCCAGCCAAAGAGGGCAGCGAGTCTGTGGCTCAGACATGAGCGCACACAGGGGGTCATGCCACAGTCCCTGTGGGGGCCAGGAAGGGCAGCCTGCAGCATCTGGGCCAGGAGAAATCATGTGATGGGCAGCCTTGGCTCTGCCTTCTGGCTTCTTAGGTATCATGCCTGGCTCAGAAGGTTCCAGAAGCCCTTCAGCTCAGCCTCCGCCCCACACCACACCCAGACTCTGAAGGCCACACTGTGGTTTGGGGACACTAGGACACCCAACTACAACCTAAAGCCTGCCACACAAGCCCTTGGCTTCTGGGAGGAGCCTGCACACGGCCCTTCATCACACCTCTTGAGGGTGACCCATGGCCAGCCCCGGTGCAGTGAGGCACCTGAAAACACATGGGACAAGCCCCAGGCCTTCAAACAGGACACACAGCCTGTCCTCAGCCCCTTCTCCCAGCATCCCCTGGAGTACTTCCCCAGGCAGGGGCTTAGAAACCAGGACCATCAGCCCAGCATGATGTTCAGGAGCAGCTCAGACCCACACCAGCCACAGGTGGGAGTGGGGGGGATGACTAACTGCCACC
This sequence comes from Ochotona princeps, assembly GCF_030435755.1. Taxonomy (NCBI): domain Eukaryota; kingdom Metazoa; phylum Chordata; class Mammalia; order Lagomorpha; family Ochotonidae; genus Ochotona; species Ochotona princeps. The sequence goes on along the minus strand of NC_080848.1, from coordinate 47,307,482 downwards.
TGATGTAGCAGCAGTCCAGGACGGGGACAGGGTGTAGCGGCCTTAATTGCCTTGGGATTTTTGCCCTCCAAGTTAAGGGGGGAGAAGAGCTTGGACTGACCACAAGTTTACATGCTAACTGGACTGTTACCGCCTGATAGCAGTCATCAGATCTATTCTTCAAATACACATTTTTAAGAACTGACACCAAAGACCACCCTTTATTATGGTACTAGTTAATAGTAATGAACTGTACAAAGCATTTTCAGGAAAAATATAACCACAGCCAACTGATGAAAATGCATTTATTAAAAGGTACAGGGAGTGCTCCTGTTGGGAAGTTTACAAAGCAACACCCAAGGTGTCTTAAACGGGTCAGGCACACCTGCTGGCTGGTATACCAGCAGGTGAACAGGTTCCAACGCCACATGCCCAGATCGTCAGGTCTCCGGCATCTCGTCCTTGGCACATCCTGCAAAGAAGCTAATTTCAGTCTCACCTCCTGCCGCCACCAGCAGTCTCTCACAGCCTGACAGATACCTTCAGAAAACCACAGGCTCACCACCATACAATCTGCCGGTAATTCCAGCTATTTTTTGGCAATTTCATCATGGGATATCCAGTGCCTCCCTCTACCACCAGGGTCACGGTCCACACTGACCTTGTGATCAGTCACAGCTCCACACTCGGGGAGGACTCCAAAACTCGGGGCCTGGAAGGACGGACACCTAGAACACAAGAGACCGGTGTGTCAAAGACGACAAGCACAAAACGGAGCCACCCTCTTCTGGCCATCCCTGCCACGCGGCCCCCTCCCAGTCAGAGCGGTCAGCAGAAACGCCGGTGGGCGTTCCAAACCTGTTTGTGGACACTCACCTCCCAGGTCACCGCTGCTGCAGGTCCCGGCCGTCAGCAGCCCGCGGTTCCTGCAACCTGAGTGAACACAGCGATTGATCAGGGAGTGCGGGCAGTCACACCTCCTGGCCACGGCCACTGAGGCCTGGACCGCAGTCAGCTGCGACAGTTCTCGTCAGTTCTCGCTTCTGACGGCACTTCCTATGGAGTGATCTCATCACGGCAGTCCAGGCCCAGACCCGGATCCTTGTACAAGTTCAGCCCTGCTAAGCATCCCACAGCGATGCACACACTGCTCCAATCCCCACGCGGGTACGGGGACCCCTGCACTTGGGCCACCCTCTCTGCGGCTTTCCCCGGCCATGGGCAGGGAGCTGGCTGGCAGGCGGAGTAGCCCGGACTCTAACCGGTGCCACGTGGGAAGGCTGCGGGCAGTGTTTTAGCAGGAAGGGCCCTGCGCCGGCCCCCCAAACCCTGCCCATAGTTAGGACCCACCGAGCTCCGCTTGGGCCCCTGCGCCCACGTGGCCGACCCGGGAGCAGCTCCCCCAGCCCAGCCCCTCTTCTTTGTACTTCTGGCTTCCATTTCAGTAACGTTTTTAATTAACAGTAAGTAATAAAAGTCATCCACCCACACGAGGGCTCACCTCACTCCTGGCGGGGGCTACACCTGTCTCCAGTTCTCATCCGCAAACCTGCAAAGTGGGGCAGAGGCGCGCCTTGAGGTCCGGCCCCGAGCGCCCCTCGGTGTGTCCGAGGAACCCCAGGGCTCGGCCCCCGCGCTCAGACACGCGTCTCCAGGATCGTCAGTTCTCGCTCTGACGGCACTTCCTATTTGCTACCTGTGTCATCAGAGCAATGGGCCGAGGCCCCCTCGCCGCCTCCCTCCGGGCACCCCGAACCGCGGGGCCGACCCCCCAACCTACCCGGGCTCCAGGCTCCACGGCCGCGGCTCAGCCGGCCCCACGGACACGCGGGGACGCCGTCCCGGCAGCTGCCCCGCGCCCGCAAGCCCAGCCTACTGCAAGCATCTTCACAAACTCCCCGGGAAGCCGCCCTTCCACACGTCCGCAGGGACCTGCACGCACTCCGCAAAGGCCGTCCTGCCCGCGCCGCGCGCCTTTAAGGCACCGGAACATCCCATCGCTCACTGAGCAGAGGGTAGGACTCGCAAAGACTCTCGGGAACTCGGCCCGTGTAACCATTCACCGCGCGGGGTCACCGAGGGACTTCCCCCCGCCGTTTTAGATTGTGGTCTCTTCCACGCCCCGAGGAATTCTGGGTTACAGGGAGTTGCAGTGCGCTTGCGCGCGAAGAGCTAGGGCGGGCTGACGGGAGAGGCCAGGCTAGTCCGTGAGTTCGGGTCCCGCCTCCGCCGCACTTCAGCTGCGGCCGGTTAGAACAATTACCGGACTCCCAGCCTCTGTGAGACGATGGTTTCCCTCAGTGTGTTCAGTCCTCTGCTCTCTCCCGACAGCCGAGCCTGGCGAGCGAGCGGATGGCCCTCACCTGACCACTGGCCTCCGCCCCATTTTCTCCCCTGACTGCCCGGGGACTCCCTCAGCCAGGCCCCTAGCTCAGTTGCACCCCGGAGACCTTGGCCCTAACCCCAGCTGATGCTCTCCTACTTCCGTTGGGGTCCAAAGTGGGTGAGCAGGTCCCTGAGACCTGAAAAGCCATCGTTAGGACAAGCCCCAGAGGGAAGCGCAGAATGTTCGTGAAGGGTTGGGGCAAGGGGTCAGAGGTCTCAGGCTGCTCTTTGGGGAGAGGGCCAAGGAGTCTGGAGAGGGGGGCAAGGTGACCTGGAAGCCCAGTGGGCACCTCCACCCACACCAAGCAAATCCAGGGAGGAAGGAGATTTGAGACGAGCAGCAGGTGGTTTTAACATGACACGTGGTGGACACTGCCCTGTTGGTGGCAACCTGAGCCAGCTGCGGACACCTGAGGAAGGGAACCGCTCTGGGGACAGGAGGCGGGGGCCAGCAGCTCTGGGGGGTGGGGATCTCTGTGTCCAGGTGAGGTGGGAGCACCCGCACCCCTGACACACAACAACCCAGCAACCTGGCCCAAATAAAGTTTCCAGGAGAGTTAGTTGTGAAAATTATATTTCTATTTGCTACCAAGATTCCCTGTGGAGTGAGTGCATGGGGAGAGGGGGGGCGGGAGGGGGGGTCAGTGTTCCAGAAGGTTCTGGGTCCTGCCGGCTTCCTGCTGACCTTGGCCGTCAGCGGGACTGCAGCAGCTGGAGGGGCAGATGGTCTTCCTCCGGGGCGCCGTCCTCTTGTTGGGAGGCCCGAAAGGGGTTCTTGGAGACGCCTATAGATGAACAAGGTGACTTTTCAAAAAGCAGAGAAGGGATGCAAAGACAGGGGAGGGAAAAAAACCTATAGAAGGCCCAGGGCCAGGGACCTGAGAGCCAGGAGCCACCCTACAACAGGGGGTCACAGGGACTCCTTTGGGGTGGGGTCTGGACCACAAACAGGTGACATAGGTCAGGAAACAGAGCCAACAGAAGACAGGTGGGGAAGGGGAGGGGTGGGCTTTCCAGAAAGAAAGGGGCTGCTGGGGGGAGTGAGCTGATCCTATAAATGGGGCCCCCAATGTGGGAGGATGGCAGCCAGGAGGGAGATGAGGGGCCCTCAGAGCCATGAGAGGCCTGGGACGTAGATCTACCTGAAGGCTACAGGCACAACAGGTGTCTGCGTTCGAGGGATCAGCCAGTCTGGCCTGAGGACCCAGGAAGATGGCACCTGGGCTGTGGGCTGGGGAGGGCCCTTGGTTCTGCTGCTGCGTCACCGGGTGGAGATAGGGGCTTTGGGAGGGATACAGGCTCTCAGTACCCAGCTGAATGGGCCAAGGGTTCAACTGCCTGACCAGAACAGGACAAGAGCAAGGGACAGAGCGGGAAGGCTGGGCTGGAAGAAGCGGTGGCTCTGGAACATCTTCCCAGGTAATGCACAAGGGGTGGGGACAGGAAAGGAAGAAAGCAGGAAGTGACTTTGGGGGCGATGCCTGGAAGAAGAGCTGACCTAGGTCGGGACTGCAACGTGGAGCCCTTGGGTGCATCCCCGCTACCCAGACCACACACACACACACACACACACACACTGCAGCCACCACGGCTACTCACCGGGCACGGCTGCCCCCGACGGCTCCTCACACAGGGTCCTCGGCAGCGTCTGCTCCCACGTCGCCCAGTTCACTTCATCCACCCTGTGGGCCACAGAGCAACCCTAAGACTCCGGGGAGCCACTCCCAGCCTGCTTTGGTCCAGGATGAAGGACGAAGCCTCCCAAGCAGCAGGCAGTGCCAGCGACACCATGCCCACAGAGGCAGGATGCCTGGGTCCTCTGTGGGGCACCTGGACACCTGATGTCCCACCTGGAGCCCAGACTGTGGCCCTCAGAAAGGCGCCCACCCAGAACAGAGGACTCCCATCCCTTCTGATGTGCCATGTCTGTGCCATGCCATGTGCCTAAGACTCCCTGTGTCTGGCTCAACTGCTACCTTCTCTCCTTTGCCAAGCCCAGCTGTCCCTGGCATGGAAGGGGTTAGAGCGCTGAGGTCAGGCTGGGGGAACAGTTGGGGGTGGGGTGGGATGCTAGCAACCTGCTTGGCCAGAGGGAGGGGTCAGGGACCACCAGGGAGGGGACCTTCAGAGTACGCCAACAGAACAGGCGGTGACAGCATCCTGGGCCTCAACTGCCCAGGGCAGTTTCTTTCCCATCTACCCTGGCCCCTAGCACAGTCAGGCCAGGAACACGCCCAGCCGCCCTCCCCGCCCACCTGACTGACCTGAAGCACCAGCGCTCATCCGGGCTACCATCCGGCTTGGTGCCCACTGTGAGCAGCACACCTGCCCGCTGCCTCTTCCTCCTACACCACCAGTAGCCTTTCTCCATCTCCAGGACAGAGATGGCTTTCTGGGGACAAAGAACACATCAGAGACGGGGGGTGCCTGGGCCCCCACCCCGGGGGTAGACACACACAGAAAGAGGCACCACAGCACCTAATAGCGATACCCCAAGTCTGCACAGCACGTGGCTTTGAATCTGGCTCCAGGATCTCAGTTTGCTGAGCCTATCTCCCCATCGGGAGACTGAGGGTTAGGTACCTCAGCAGGTGACAAGCACTTGACGATGACTTCCTGTTATCCCGACACAGACTCCAGAATCCCACAACACCAGTAACAACTCTGTCTGCCCCACCATGCGTCAGTGCCTACCCATCTGCACACAAGTGAGTCAGGTGAGGTCCAGCACTTAGCAGATGGTCAGAGAAGATAAGGGACTGGGCCCCTGGGTCAGCAATGAATCAGCAACCAAGTCCAGCCTCCCCCAGGCAAGGCTTAGCCCTTCACCGACTGCCCCAGATCTACCCGACCCTGCTCTGGTCAGGCAGCAGCATGGGGGACATGGGGTGAGGGGAATGGACTATGCTGTGGTGCAGTGGCTTAATGCAGTAGATGCCACACTAGCATCCACAGGTTCGAGTGCCCGCGGCTCTGCTTGCAACTCAGCTTCCTGCTAAAGTGCCCAGGAAGGCAGAAGAAGATGGCCCAAGGGCTTGGGTCCCTGCATTCACATCAGAAACCAAGATGGAGATCCAGCCTCCTGAGGCTGGCATGAGACTCTGCTGCCTGCCACAGAAGGCTTTCCCCTCTCTCCCCACAGGCCCCACAAAGGAAGGAGTGGAGGAGGGAGCCTAGGGGTGGGGCTGCTGAGTGGGGCCCCAGTCCCACTGGGTGCTGGACCCAGCACCTGCTTCAGTGAGCCCAGCCCACAGGACCTGAACACACACCTAATTGGGCCCCAAGACTCGGGACGGGATGAGGGCAGGGAGCCCCGCAAGGTGGCACCTGTAACTTCCAGATGCTCCAGCTGTCCGTGGCGACGCTGTTGACGGTCTCACTCATGAGGGCGATGAGCATGTTGAGCAGCAGCACGTAGGTGAGCAGCACGTAGGCCAGCAGCAGCAGCAGCACCACTCCCCGGAAGCGCAGCTGCTCCTGGAAGGCCAACTCGCCCATGCCTATGGTGAACTTGAAGAGCTCCAAGGACGCGTCCAGGATGCCTCGGTAAGGCGTGGCCTCATTCTCCTGTCCTACCCCAGGCTGGGCCACCTCTGTGGCATTGGGGTCTGGGGTGATCCCAGGGTTCCGGGCTTCCCGGCTCAGGCTCACCAGCGCTGTGGAAAGAGGCAGGGAAAGGTCTTCAGGGGTGGGGTGACCAGTGGGTGGCCTTGATGGCCTGCAGGATTGGACGGGGACAATGTGGGAGGGCAGGGGGCTGGAGGGAGGCTTTACCTACAGCGAAGCCAAAGAGGAAGACTAAGTAGACGAGAAGGAAGCGTAGCAGGTCCCGTAGGATGACCTGGAACACACAGGCCCAGGAGCCAGAGTGGGTGACGAGGTTACTAGGCAACCTCCAGAACATGGTTCCTGCACATAGCACACACACACACGTGTACACACACACTGCATACACAGGCCCTATGGAGTCACACTAAGAGAAATCAGACAACAGGTTAAGCTACTGCTCATGACACTGGCATCCCTTAAGAGCAATAGTTTGACATATATTTGGAAGGAGCTAGATTGGAACTGACGTTGCTGGGATTCAAACTGATGCCCATATGAGAGGCTGATGCTGTAGGCAGAGGTTTATTAGGCTGGTATGCTACAGTGCCAGCCTCAATGAAGTAAACCTTCTAGAAAAATAGGACACATAATTTTCTGCTTAAAATCCATGAGGATAAAAAAATCGTATAGAATGACCATATGATCCAGCAATTCTACCGCTGGGTACTAATAGACTAGAAAGCAGGGACTCGGAGCCAGCGTTGGGGCACAGCAGCTCACTGGCATACATGTGGGCACCAGTTCTGCTGCCTTTCTTTTTTTAAAAAAAAAAAAAAGATTTATTTATTTTTATTACAAAGTCAGATGTACAGAGAGAAGGAGAGACAGAGAGGAAGATCTTCCGTCCAATGATTCACTCCCCACATGACCACAACGGCCAGGGCTGCACCAATCTGAAGCCAGCAGCCAAGAACTTCCTCCAGGTATCCCATGCAGGGGGCAGGATTCCAAGGCTTTGGGCCATCCTCGACTGCTTTCCCAGGCCACAAGCAGGGAGCTGGATGGAAAGTGGAGCGGCTGGGATTAGAACCGTCGCCCATATGGGATCCCGGTATGTTCAAGGCGAGGACTTTAGCTACTAGGCCACTGCACCGGGCCCGCTGCTGCACTTCTGATCCAGCTGCCTGCTGATATGCCTGGGAAAGCAGCTGAAGGCAACTCAAGTCCTTGGATTTCTGCAGCCACAAGAAAGGCCCAGATGGAGATCTTAGCTTCAGCCTAGCCCAGCCTGGGCCACTGGGGAGTTCATCAGTAGATGGAATGTCTCTTTCTCTCTCTACCTCTCCTCTGTCACTCTGCTTTTCTAAATAAATAAAATAGACTTTTTTTTTTTCTTTAAAGCATACTTATAAAAAAAATTATGCATAGATTCAAAAAAATTCCTTGTACCAAAATAAACTCCCCAGTGACCACAACAGCTGAAGCTGAGCCAGGCCAAAGCCCAGAATTCCATCTGGGTGTCCCACGTGAGTAGCAGGGACTCAAGCACTTGGGTCATCATTTGCTGCTTTCCCTCACATATTAGGAAGGAACCAGATACAAAGCAAAGTGCTTGGATCTCAAAAATGGGATCTCTATTTAACTCGCCGCCCACACCACCAGTCTGCCTACTAATCTTTTGAAGTCCCCTCAGTGGGCACAGAGGACAAAGCTACCACCTGCAATGCCCACACCCTACATGGGTGACAATTTGAGACCCAGCTGCTCCACTTCCCACCCAGCTCCCTGCTAATACACCTGGGAGAGCAGTGGAGTACGGTCCAAGTGCTTGGGGCCCTGAACACATGTGGGAGATCAGCATGAAACTTCTGGCTCCTGGCTTCAGCCTGGCCATTGTGGTCATTTGAGTAGTGAACAAACAGATGGAAGTGTGCTCTCTCTCTCTCTTAACTCTTTCAAATGCATACTTTATTTCATTAAAAAGATATCTGCCCAACATGGTAGCTAGTAGCTAAAGTCCTCACCTTGCATGTGCCAGGATCCCATATGAGCACTGATTCTAATCCTAGCGGCTCCACTTCCCCTCAGCTCCCTGCTTGTGGCCTGGGAAAGCAGTCAAGGATGGCCCAAAGCCTTGGGACCCTGCACCCGCGTAGGAAACCCAGAGAAGCTCTTGGCTCCTGGCTTTGGATTGGCTCAGCTCCGGCCATTGCAGCCACTTTGGCTCAGGGGGGAGGTGGCGGACAGTGAAACAGCGGGTAGAAGATCTTTCTGTCTCTCCTTCTCTCTGTGTTTTAACTCTGCCTTTCCAATACAAATAAATAAATATTTTTTTAAATAAATCTTTTTTAAAAAAAGTATCGTCACATGCTCACACTGGAGCAGCCTCCACGGAGTGTCCAGGAACGAGGACACATGGGCAGGCTGGTGCACGCCCTCTCCTGCCCAGGTTTAGTTGTGTAGGGTGCCGCCTGCCTGCTGAGGCCATGGGAAGTGTTGTTCTATCGCTCTCAATGGTCTCTCACCTTCTGGATCATGACGCTGTAGATGCCCGTGTGCTGGAAGCCACGCGTGTAGTAGAGCAGGTTCAGCCAGCCCAGCACCAGTGAGGACACCAGCAGGGGCAGGTACCACTCAATGGCCAGGAAGCACAGCACCTGTGACAGCACTGTGAGCAGGGCTTGGAGCAGGCTGTTGGAGGATCACCGTCTGAGTCGGCTTCCAGGTCACGGGCAGTGTCCCCCAAGCCCCCACTCGCCAGCTCAACTGCCCAGCCTCTCCCACTGCAGTGTGGTGACTTAAGATGCCCTTCAACTATCTGGGCCCGGGACCCTCCTAACCTACAGTGAGGCCTAACTCCATGCTAGGCAGATTTTTTTAACCTCGGTCTTTCCTCTGTAAAATGAGCCGGTACATGCCAAGAGTGCAGGCTCCACGGACTGTCACGGTCACCATCTACACGGGTGGGAGCAGGTCTGGCCTTTGCTCCGGGCCTGAGCCCCTGGACTCTCATCGCCCAAGGTCAGCCTGGAGCCCTCCATCACACCTGCCTCCCGAGGCTTCAGGAGACAGCAGACGGGGGCTTTTGGGGGGAGGTGAGGAGGAGGTGGGACCCCACGTACAAAAGGATTTCAAAGTAGCTGTCCATGAACGAGATCCAGATGAACAGGCGGCGGCGCCAGAAGTACCAGAGCTGCAGAGCAGGGAGGAGAGAAGAGGCTGAGAAACAAGGACGGCTCCCCGGCCCGCTCCCTGCCCGCTGTGCCAAAGCAGCTGGTCAACTTCCAGGTGGGCTGCTAGGCTAGCACAGGGGTTAGGGAGCTTATGAATTCTACCCACAGCTGAGAGAGGTCTGAACCTTTTTCTCCACAGCTTAACACTCCTCTCCCTCCACCTCCCCCTGGCCTTGCAGGATGCACCCACCGCCCCAGCCAGCCTGGATTTGGTGCCCCAGTTCTGCCCACTCCAGTGCACTGGGGTCCAGCCTGGCTCACGCAAACTGGCAGCACCTCCCCGTGAAGACGCCCTACTGGAGATGTTCCAGAAGCCCTGCCTCCTCCCCAAGCCCTGGCATGCTGTCTGCCATTCCTCCTACTAGAGGCAGGGAGGGTCTGGGGTCTGGAAGGCAAGACCAGACCCCTTGGTCCTCAATTTTTGTGGTGCTGCCCGCTCTGCCTGGGACCGCACGTGGGAGCACACATGGCTAACTCGCGCCAATCCCTGTTGTCGACTGGGAGCCAGGGCAGGGCACCCTCACCTGTCCTAGGAGGAGGTAGATGCCCCCCAGCAGGATCAGGATGTGGCCCAGCAACAGCATGGAGTTCCCAGGCGTGGCTTTCAAGGGCGGGAAACCCTGCTAAAAAACACACTCACGTGAACCTCCCAGGGTATAGGTCACCCTCTCCAAGAGCTAGGCCCAAGGGTCCATTATGAGCCTGTGCTACGGAGAGGCCGCTGGGAGCAGCTGAGGGGAGAAGGGGGATGATGCACCAAGAGGAAGGACCCCTGGAGGCCAGACCTTGGAGGGGCTTGTCATGTAGCAGGGGGTCTGTTTGGGGGAGGGGCGGGGGCATTAGCTCTTGTCCCCTACAAGTGAGAGTCTATGCGGCCCGGGGGAAATTGCTCCACCTCTCTGTGCAAACCAGAAACTGCCCACAGCCCGTCCTCTCAGAGTCGCCAGGGGCACTGATGAATCAAGACATGCCACTTAGAGCGCGTTGTCACTTAAGGGGAAGACTCAGAAAGGAGTCATTCACTCCTCTCGGTGCTGCTAGCAGTCTACGTGAGCTGGGGGCCATAGCTGCAGCTCACGCAGCCTAGGCCTCCGTTTGGACCCTGGGAGGATGGGGCTGGGGATCCGCCCTCGCCTGTCCCGGCTGTCCCGCGTCCTTGCCTTCTCCAGGGCGGGCTGGTGGTAGGCCACTGCGGTGAAGATAAGCATGTAGACCAGGTAACACAGAAAGTTGAAGAAGAACCTGGGGATGAGCAGATCCCATTTTGCTTGCAGCAGTTTGTTGAGGGGCTCCAAGACCACCATGCGGTGTCGGTGCTGGCATGGGAAGGGGAGAGCCACGGACAGTTCAGCACGGAAAGATGAGATCCCTGCTTCATGTGAGGCCTAACGCAGGGGCCGGGGCAAAACCAGGGGAGAGGGCAGAGGATGGGGACCCCCTCACCACCTGCCTCCACCCCAGATCCCCATGGCTCTGGGGTGACCCAGAGCCTCAATGACAAAGGTGAGAGCCCTCATTAGTTGTCCTGGGAGCCCCTGGCATCGATGCCCAAATTGGGAGGGAGTGAGAAGGAATGTCCTCAAGTCGGGAGAGAGGGGAGTAGAAAAAGAATGTGAGGCACTTAGAGATCAGGTCAGGGTCAAGGTCACACCTGCTGGGATGTGCAGCCACACCCCCATTGGCCCAGGAGCAGCTGTGGACCGGCAAGCAACCTTGACCTTGTGGGAGTTCTGGGGGCAGGAGGGAGGCCTGCAAGCCCCCGTGTGCATACCCACCGGGCTCCTTGAATGAAAGGCAATGATCTCCAGCACTGAGTTCTCCTCCCAGCTGTCCACAGAGGCCAGGTCATACAGCGACACTCGGACAGGTCCATAGCACCACTCAGTGAACTTTCGGGAAAGGGATTGGCACGGTGCTGGGAATTCCCGCTGCAGGATGTGCCTGAAAATCTGCCAGGTGAGCCTGTGTGAGCTGCCCTGCCAGGACCATCCCGGCACTGATGCTGGGCTGAGGTAGGAAACTGCCAAGAGCTGCCCAGGGTGGCGGCACAAGGACACACACCCCAGTGCACATCCACGCATGCTCAGCACAGGGCAGGCTCACCTCCCATCAGCATCCAACCAGCCTGCCTTACTGCCCTGCCCGCCAGCCCTGCGGTCCTCTTGCCTGAATTCTTCAGCTGGCACAGGAACTCCCCGCCCCTGCCCCAGCCCAGGGTCCTCCAGGACCCTGAAGATCACCCAGCAGTGACACAGTAGGCAGGCTGCTGTGGTTAGACCCTGAGCGCAAGTGGATGAGGAAACAACTTAATTTCTTTTTTTTTTCTTTTGAAAAAGATTTATTTATTATTTTTATTTGAAAGTCAGAGAGGAAGATCCTCCATCTACTGGTTCACTCCCCAAGTGGCTGCAACAGCCAGAGCTGAGTTGATCAAAAGCCAGCAACCCCGGTGGCGTGGCCTAGTGGCTAAGGTCCTCGCCGGGATCCCATATGGTCGCTGGTTCTAATCCCAGCAGCTCTACTTCCTCTCTATCTCTCCTCCTCTCTGTATATCTGACTTTGTAATAAAAATAAACCTTTGGAAAAAAAAAAAAGCCAGCAACTAGGAACCTCTTCCTTGGAGTTTCCCACGTGAGTGCAGGGTCCCAAGACTGGGTCATCCTCGACTGCTTTCCCAGGCCACAAGCAGGGAGCTGGATGGGAAGTGGAGCTGCCGGGATTAGAACCGGTGTCTATATGAGATCCCAGCACTTGCAAGGCAAGGACTTTAGTCACTAGGTTACTGTGCTGGACCTGAAGCAATTTAATTTCACACATACCAATTGGGTAGGGGAGGAGTGAAACTTCTATTAAAACACAAATCTTGGGGCCAGTGCCATGGCATAGCAAGTTAAGCTACTGCCTACATCACCGACATACCATATGGGTGCTAGTTCAGGTTCCACTTGCTCCACTTCCCATTCAGCTCCTTGTTTATGGCCTGGGAAAGCAGCAAAGGATAGCCCAAGTGCTTGGGCCCTTGCACCCACATGGCAGAGTTGGAAGAGGCTCCTGGCTTTAGACTGGCCCAGCCACGGCTACTCCAGCCATTTGGGGAGTGAACCCAGTGGATAAAATATCTTTATATAACACACACACACACACACACACACACACACATATATATATATAATTCTGATTTGCATATAAATAAAACAGATCTTTAAACAAAAACCATTCGTCTCTGTTTATTTTTATTGCTGCACTCTAAGCACCGACCCTCTGTAACTGTACATAGCCAGCTGCAAACATGCACTGAAAACCATCTGGAAACACTTCTAATCCAGCTCTCTGCTTATGGACTGGGAAAGCAGCAAAACATGGCCCCAATCCTTGGGTCCCTGCACCCAGGTGGGGGACCAGGAGGAAGCTGATGCCTCCCAGCTTCGGATTGGCGCTCGTCCAGCTATCACAAGCAGATGGAAGATCTCTCTCTCTCTCTCTCCCTCACTCTCTGTAACTCTTAACTTTCAAGTAAAAATAAATAAACCTTTAAAAGATAAATTAAAAAAATAAACCTTTGAAAGCCAAGAAGGTAATATAGATAAGAACATATATAATTATACATAATTCAGAATGATTATATTACATAAAAATGCATCCAACAGTTCATGGGAAAAAATGTAATTAAGGGGCTAAGACAATGGCTCAACTGGTTAATCCTCCACCTGCAAGTGGTAGAATCTCATATGGGCACCAGTTTGTGTTTTAGCTGCCCCACTTCCCATCCAGCTCCCTGCTTGTGGCCTGGGAAAGCATTAGAGGATGGCCCAAAGCCTAGGGACCCTGTTCCCATGTGGGAGACCCGGAGGAAGTTCCTGGTTCTTGGTTTGAGATCAGCCAGCTCCAGCAGTTCGTGGCCATTTGAGGAGTGAATCAGTGGATGGAAGAGAGTGTGTGTGTGTGTGTGTGTGTGTGTGTGTGTGTGTGTCCTCCTCTCTGTACATCTGCCTTTCAAATAGAAAGAGAGAAAAAGAGAAAGAAGGAGAGAGAGAAGATGCAGCTTGAGACATCATGATTTTTTTAAGATTTTTTTTTTTTAATTTTTATCGAAAAGACAGATTTAAAGACAGAAGGAGAGACAGAGAGAGAGCTCTTCCATCTGCTGGTTCACTCCCCCAAATGGTCACAACAGCCAGAGCTGAACTGATCCCAAACCAGGAGCTTCCTCCAGGTCGCCCATGTGGGTGCAGGGTCTCAAGGACTCGAGCCATTTTCCACTGCTTTCCCAGGCTACGAGCAGGGAGCTGGATGGGATGAGGAGGAGCAGTCAGGGCTAAAACTGGCACTCGTATGGGATGCTGGTGCAAGCAGATGAAGAATGAACCCGTTGAACCATTGCACAGTGCCAGCCTCCACTTGGCTTCTGATGTCCATTTGGCTAATGCACCCCCTCTGAAGGAGAAGACAATAGCTCAAGTTCTTGACTCCCTGCAACCCCTGTGAGAGACCCAGACTGAGTTCTGGACTTCTACCTTTGGCCTCGCTCGGCCCTAGGTTTGTCACTGGCATTTGAGGACTAAACCAGCGGATGAGAGCTCTTTCTGTATCTATCTGCTTCTCTCTGAAGCTCTCTGTCTCTTTGCCTTTCAAATACAGTGAAAATGAATAAGTAAACTTATTTTTAAAAATAAGTTTATGTTGGTACAAAAAGAAGAGCCCAGGCATAGTTCTTTCACTAGGTTATTTTTCATGACTTTGTTTTTCAAGAGATTTGTTTCTTTGAAAGGCAGAGCTCCAGAGACAGAAGGAAACAGAGATCTGCCGTATGCGGCATCACTTTGCAAATGGTCACAACAGCCAGATCTGGGCCAGGCTGAAGCCAGGAGCCAGGAACTCCATCCAGGTCTCCCACAAGGGTGGCAGGGCTCTACGTGCTTGTGCCAATCCTCTGCCTCCTTCCCCAGAGCATCAGCAGGGTGCTTGACTAACAGCACAGTAACAAGGATCCAAACCATATAGGATGCTGCTGGCATAAGTGGCAGCTGAACCCCCTGCACTACCATGCTGGCCCCTTTCGGAAACTTTTCCAAGTACTCACCTACTAGAAGTGCCCATGAAAAAGTTCCTTACCAAGAATTCTCTCAATAAACGGGGAGATCTCTATCTGGAGAAATGTTGGGGTGAGTCCTGCTCCTTCCAGGAGAGGCGGGGAAGGGAGAGGGGTGAGCCATTCACCTCAATTTTGCCTTCCTTGGCGGCCAGCTTCAGGGGGGTGAGGCCCTCGAGGTTGGGGATGTCCTCCAGCTGCACGCTGGGGCAGAGCCGGGCCCCTGCCTGGAGCAGCCCGTCGTACATGCGGGTTACCAGGGCGCTGTTCTCAGCCGAGTCGTCTGCGATCATCACCAGGGCATGCAGTACCGTATTGCCCAAGGAATCCTGGGCCTGCAGGCTGGCAGGCTGGTGTGGGTTCTCCAGGAGGTAGGTCACCACGTCCCACTGCTTGGTGCATGCGGCCAGAGAAAGGGGCAGCTCACCTGCAAGCCGCGAGGACAGCTTGAGCCTCAGGCCTCCCAGCTTAACCCCTGCCAGCTCTCTCAGCTCCTCAGATTGGGTGCAGAGCAGGGGCCAGCCAATCCAGGTTTCTATCTTGTCTGCCTCACTCTTCTCAGCCCACCCCTCAACTGAGGCTCTACCTCAATATCAGTGCCCACATACTCTCCAGAATTGGAGCTTGGAGATACCCAGAACCCTCTAGGCCAGATGGAAATAAGACACCTCTTATTTGGCTTAAAAGCCAGGCATCAGGGAGACACAGACCTGGGTTTAAGTGCCAATTTGGCCACACACTAATCATGTGACCTCGAACAAGGCCTTCTCCTTCTGTGCTCACTCACCAAAATAGAAGCAGGTCCCTTGACGTTTCTGGAAGAAGTGACCACAGGCCTTGGCATGTACATCAGCCCCGTTCTCCACCAGGAGCTTCACGCACGGCAGGCTCCTCTTCTCGATGGCGATGTGCAAGGCACTGTGGCCTCGGTAGTACTCATCCATGCACTGGGCATTGACAAGTGGCTTGGGGTTACCAGAATCCCGGTCGATCTGCAGTAATGGCTGGATGCAGGCGTTGACACCATCCTGAAGATTCAGCACTGCCTTCATCAGACATGTCTTCCCTGTGGAACCCTCTACGGGGGAAAAAAGAAATGGGAGGTGGGGAGGAAGGGGCATGATTGGTACAGACCCAGAGCAGCTGGGCTGCCTGCCAGCTCGTATAGCAAGCCCAGACTCCAGAGTACCCCTTGGGAGGATTAAAAAATAAATATAGAGATTGCTACAGATGCTGATAGGAATACAACCATGCTACAGGGAATTAAGGCTCCAGGCAATAGGTATTAAAAACCAACCAGGGTAGGCATTAAGCCCAGTGGTTAATACCTGGCTAAAATACCAGAGTCCTAGGCAGTAGCACCCACCAGCATAAATATGGGCTGGATTGTGGCAGTGCTCAGGTGGAGTTAGACTACAGCACCCATTGGTGTGTACAGAAGCTGAATGGGATGCAGGGACAGACTGGACCAGTCTGCTGCACACACCATCATACACAGAAACTGGGGCTGGGAGCAGGCCTGGTGGGGGTTATTAGGGGTTGCTCCAACTGGGCTGCAGTTCCCGCTGGTATACACGAGGGCCAAGTGTGTGGTGGGCAGGAGCATCCATTGCTTTCTGTAAGAGATGGAGCTAGACAGGACTGACCCAGCAACTGCAACCACCAGTGTGTGTGTGTGTGTGTAGGCTCATGTGAATGACAGATTGAGCCGGACCCTGTACTGGCAAGCACATACAGGAGTCAGGTCTGGGGTCACTTCAGACTACATTTCTTTGGGGACCGCTGGACTCAGAACTCCAACCATGGGGAGAATCGCAGGATCTGTGGACGTGGAGGATCTGTGGAGTGCATGTATCAGAACTGGGCCTCCTCAGTTACTGAAGACAGTGTAATAGACAGCACGCCCAGATGCACATGCGGGATATGGCAGTCCACTGGGGCCTGCAGAGGACATCTAGTGTCAGAACAGGTTGGACAACTACCTCAGCCAAAGTTTGACAGCAAGTATCTAGGTGAATGGAGACGCTTAAGGTGGACTACATCAATCAATGGACCTTGGAAGGATTTCCTCCATCCTTGGAGCAACGAAATCAACAGCATTTCAGAATTACTGAAAGCACTTGAGCAGAACCCTCAGAGCATGCTCCACGTTGGGCACCCTGGGATGACATCGGGTGGCTGTCCGCCATCCCCGGGTGCTGATGCGGTTAAGATGCTGGCTGCAGCTTCTCCCCTACCCTCCCCTCTTCCCCCAGATACAGGAAGAAGAAAAAGAAAATTTAGAAACAATGGTCTCATCCACTTTCCCCTATTCCTCGACCTTTCCCTCCCTAATCAGTGGTCCACATGTACATATATCCTTCTCAACTATGTAAACATCATCAAAAACAAAATAACAAAAAAATGATACCCAAGTCCTGCGAGGAATATCTGGGCTCAAGACCCAGCTCTGGCTCTGACTCTGACTTCGTGCAAACACAGACTCCAGGAGGGAGCAGGGAGGGCTCAAGCAGTTGGATCTCTGTCATCCACACACACGCCTGGATTGAGTTCCTGGCTCCTGCCCTGAATGAGTCCTGGACAACGTGAGCCTTTCAAGAATAAATCAGCAGACTGGAACCCTTATATCTCTATGCCTCTCAAATAAACAAACAAAAATTCAAATTATATAACAGCAGGTATGACTGTAATTTCTGTCCTACAAGCAACAAAGCTTACATGAAACAGAGTAGTGTCTGTAAGTGGGTTCCCCACCACATGGCTCTGCCTTCTCCAGCAAGACTCTTGGCTTGCCTAAACCTGTTTTCCTTGATGTAAAATGGGAATATTTCAATGTTATCATAGAATACAGTGGAGAAATATAAACGCAGTGTTTAGTACAGAGGACTTGACACACAGCAAGCTAAGACCAAAAACTACAACCTAAATGGCCACTGACAGGGATTGGGTTAACTAAATTACGATTTATCTCACCCAGTGGAAAAGTAGTTGAAATGACTGAGCTGGGGTTGCTGTTGCAGCAAGTTAAGCCACTGCTTACAATACCAGTGTACCTTATCAGAGCTGCGGGTTAGAATCCCAGCTGCTCCACTTCCATTCCAGCTCCTTGCCAATGTGCATAGGAAAGTAGTGGAGAATGGTTCAATCGCTTAAGCCCCTGCCAATCATGTCAGAGACCCCAAAGACCCTACTGCTCCTGGCTTCAGCCTGACTCAGTTCCAGCCATTGCATGGATTTGGGGACTGAACCAGCAAATGGAAGCTCTCTCTCTCAAAAAAAAAAAAAAAAAGACAACCGTTTCTTTTTTTAAAAAAAGATTTAGTTATTTCTTATTGCAAAGTCAGAAATACAGAGAGGAGGAGAGACACAGAGCAAGATCTTCCGTCCAGTGATTTACTCCCCAAGTAACTGCAATGGCCAGTGCTGTGTCAATCCGAAGCCAGGAGCCAGGAACCTCCTCCAGTTCTCCCACGCGGGTGCAGGGTCCCAAGGCTTTCCCAGGCCACAAGCAGGGAGCTGGATGGGAAGTGGAGCTACCGGGATTAGAACTGGCACCCATATGGGATCCCGGCGCGTTCAAGGCGAGGACTTTGGCCACTAGGCCACCGTGCCAGGCCCTAGACAATTGTTTTTAAAAAATAAATGACTGGGCCCAGCGGCGTGGCCTAGCGGCTGCATGGCCTAGCCTTGAACGCCCCGGGATCCCATATGGGCGCCGGTTCTAATCCCAGCTGCTCCACTTCCCACCCAGCTCCCTGCTTGTGGCCTGGGAAAGCAGTCGAGGACGGCCCAATGCATTGGGACCCTGCACCCGCGTGGGAGACCCGGAAGAGGTTCCAGGTTCCCGGCTTCGGATCGGTGCGCATCGGCCCGTTGCGGCTCACTTGGGGATTGAATCATCAGACGGAAGATCTTCCTCTCTGTCTCTCCTCCTCTGTGTATATCTGGCTGTAATAAAATGAATAAATCTTTAAAAAATAATAAAAAAAATAAATGACTGAGGCTCTGGGAAACGGGCAATAAAATATTAATTAGGGTATTTCATCACTGAGGGGGGCCTGTATGGTAGCTCAACAAACTAATCTGTTGCCTCATAGTGCTGGCATCCCATATGGTTATTAGTTCTAGTCCCGGCTGGTCCACTTCCTTCCAGTCCCACTCTTTGTTATGGCTTGGGAAAGTAGAGAGAGAATGGCTCAGATCTTTAGGCCCCTGCTCCCATGTGGGAGATCCGGAGGCAACTCCTGGTTCCTGGCTTCAGATCAACACAGATCTAGCTGTTGCAACCCGTTTGGGGAATGGATCAGCAAATGGTCTCTCCTTCTCTCTGCAAATCTGCCTTTCAAATAAAAAAATAATAAATCTTCAAAAATAAAATAAGATAAATGACTGAGATGGGTTGGTGCAGTATATCAAACTAATCCTTCACCTGAATGCTGGCAATGCATGTGGGTGCCGACTCGTGTCCCAGCTGCTCCACTTCCAATCTAGCTCCGAGTTTATGACCTGCGAAAGCAGCCACATGCTTAGACCCCTGCACCCACATGGAAGACCTGGCAGAATCCCCTGGCTCTTGGCTTTGGACCTGCTCAGCTCTGGCTGTTACGGCCATTTGGAGACTGAACCACAAGACAGATCTCTCTTTGTCTCACCCTCTCTCTTTGTATCTGACTTTCCAACAAAATGAATAAATCTTTAAAAATTAATTAATTGGGCCTGAAGGCGTGGCCTAGCGGCTAAGGTCCTCACCTTGAACGCGCCAGGATCTCATATGGGCACTGATTCTAATCCCGGCAGCTCCACTTCCCATCCAGCTCCCTACGTGTGGCCTGGGAAAGCAATCAAGGACGGCCTAATGCTTTGGGATCCTGCATCCGTGTGGGAGATCTGGAGGAAGTTCCTGGCTCCTGGCTTTGGACTGGCGCAGCACCGGCCATTGCGGTCACTTGGGGAGTGAGTGAATCATCGGACGGAAGATCTTCCTCTCTGTCTCTCCTCCTCTCTGTATATCTGACTTTGTAATAAAAACAAATAAATCTTTTAAAAATAAAAATTAATTAATTAATTAATTAATTAAAAAAATCAGTGGGCCTCTTACCACTAAGCTGGAGACCCACTCCTTCCACAAGCTTCGCTAAGTTCTCCGATAAACCTAATTTATTCAGAAAGTCCAGGGGCCAGCACCATGGCATAGCAGGGCCTGTGGAGCCCACATCTCATACTGTTTAAATTCCAGCTACTGTACTTCCCATCCAGCTCCGACTGTGGCCGGGAAAACAGCAAAGGATGGCTCAAGTCCTTGGGCCTCTGCGCCCATGTGGGCAACCAGAAAGAAGCTCCTGGCTCCTGGCTTTGGACTGGCCCCTCTAGGGAGTAAACCAGCAGATGAAAGATCTTTCTGTCTCCCCATCTTTCTATGTATATAACTCTTTAAGATGAATAAATGTATTTTTTTAAATGTCCAGAAATAAGTATTCCAAACCATTAATAGGGGGCTAAGAATGACAGAATTTTATCAATTTCTCTACTGTTTGACTGGTCCAGCACATACACATTGAGAATTTGGGCAAGGAATGCTCTAAATGGGAGAAGTGTTGACCATGTGTATGTTATATTATATGCCAACAATGCTGCTATTACTTAAATAAATAGATGAATAAGAAAAAAAAAAAAGGAAAGAACCCTTTGAATATCCACTCATTCACTGAAATGGGTCAGGGTAACAGAGGTAGACTGGGCACCCAGCAGGGTAGGCGAAGGTGGGAGCCACAGCCCTGGTAGTCTGGGGGCTGTCCCCCGATCCCTCCATGCCCAACATCCCCAGCCTCCATTCCGGCAGGAGGCATGCCAAGGACATTCCCCCTCAACCCTGACCACGGTCCAGGCCCGCCCAGCCAGCCCAGCTCTCAGGCCACAGGAAGGACGGCCACGGGGCAGGTGTACCTGTGTACTCAGTGTCGGTGAGGTACTTGCTGGTCCGGCTCAGGTACTCCGGCAGCCCGGACAGTTCCTCTGGGACACCCCGGGCGACCACACTGAAGAGCCGGTCACGGTCAAAGCGGTTTGGGTCCGGCTGGCTGTGGAGGATGTGGTCTGTGATACGCATTGGAGGATGACCCAGGAAGTCCCCCTGTATCTTAGGTAGCCCCATCTGGGAGTGTCTGTTCTCCTAAGGCCAACCAAGGAGACCTCAGTAGGAAGAAGAGGGGCGTGTCTAACACTCCTCAGAAAATGCTCGCTAGCTGGTGGGATCCCTGATACAGCAACCTGACAACAGTCTATGACACAGGTGGTCAGTTCAGGGAACTTGAAAGCCTGGGTCTGCACAGTGCTGCAGGGGAAGCCTGAGGAACTGAGTCACTAGCCTTGAAGGAGTGGATGGGGGAGGGACGCCGACTTGTTCTCTGAGAGCCTGTGCTGACTCGCAACAGAGGCACACTGCCTCTTCCATCCTCTCTTCAGCCCCGACTGGGTCAGCAACCACTCTCTTCTCCAGCAATCCAAGAGGCAAAGCCGGAAGTCACAACGGGCAGATCAGGGACACTCTCACGAGCTAACGCTCCATGCTGACTCCAGACCCACAGAGGAGATTGTGGGCTGAGCAGACCACGTGGGGGCCCAGTGCTGAGATGCGCCAGCAGTGTCTGGTGACAGGGAGAGGAGGGGCTGTGTCACTTATCACAAAAGACAGCTCACCTCTGGGGTCCCCTGGCACCACGACCAGCAGGTGTGAAGCAACAGACAAAGCGGGAAGGGGGGCTAACTAATGCTCTGGGAGGGTCATCAGCTTAATGGTGCCTGGGAAAAATGAGCCAACACATAAAAGTCAGGATGAATGGTAAGATCACAAAGTCACGTTTTATGTCATTTGTTTGGGACCAGGAAGAGGAGAGGTGGCCCCTGCTGCCTCAACACCAGAGCCGCCTATGCCCTGCCCAGACACGTGGGTATCATCCACTGAACAGACCACGTGGGCACTGCATGAGCACCAGGGCTCAGCTGCCAACTTGGGAGAGCCCTGTGGTCATCTAGCTGGATGAAGTTACTTCCTGGCCATCACGGTTGGCACATACTTCCGGTTGGCGGGAGGGAGGCCCAAGGAGGACACAGATTGAGGTTCTGTAATAGGTACAGGTGGGTGGGGAGGCAGGGCAGGCGCAGCTCAGTACTCCCCCAGCAGGACTCCCATGGGGCATAGCAGGCTCCCACAGTCCGAGATGGCAGAAAAAATCCAAGGCACGTGAGGGTCAGAGCAGAAACAAGCGAGGATCGAGGGTCAGCTGAGTATCATGAAGAGACCTCAGATTGTAAAAGGTCAAGAATGGGGATGGTGTCAGAGGTGAAGCTGTCGGGATCAGCGGGCCATGAGAGCTGACCTGGGTCACCACAGACAGTGGGCAAGGTTCCTTGGGGGCTGGGATGGCCTGCTCTGCCGGAGTTGGTCGGTGGGGTGGGAGGGCCTTCTCTTGTCCCACGCCCACTGGCCTCCTCACCTGGCACCCGCAGCCTTTCTGTAGTTGAGGTTCACTCTGATCTGAGGAGAGAAGTTGCGGTCCTCGCCCTGGAATGGCGACTCCATGGGAGGCGGCCCCTCCCCACGGCCGGGTCTTCCCTGGTCGGCCTCTGCACCATCGAGGCCCTCTCCGTCTGACGTCTCCAGCCTGAAGGCCGGAGGGCTGGAGGGTGAGGTCATCTTGAGGGAGGACGCGGCTTCTCCTGGGCTTCTCCTGGGCTTCTCCTGGGAATCTCTCTGGAGATGGAGCCGTCAGGCGCCTCCCTCCTCGTGGCTCCCAGGACGGGGTGAGTGGCCTGCAGCAGGAGATGTTTAAGAGCAGGAGGGGAAGTGAGCTGGAAGGGACAGTGAGCCTGGGCACTCGTTGAGTTCAGCCCCACATACGGAGCCAAGGGAGACCTAGCACCACAACCTTTATACACCACATCTCGCCCAGTGGCCAAAAATTTACAACAGAAAAGAAACACAAAGGTGCAGGCCACCACTGCCCCCTCTTCACAGAAGGAGAAACCCCAAGGAAACCTCTGGATTTACCAAATCCTCATTTTGTCATCAGGACAACTGAAACGGGCAAAGGGAAAGTGACTTAGCCAAGCCCACCAAAACCAGCTCTCTTCCCACTCCACCACCCGTTCCTCTTGAGTTCTCCAAAGTCCCTCAGGGCCCGGCTGCTGGCCAACATTGCATGCCACTTCCTCCCCTCAGCACCTCCTGGGGGTCTCCAGGGGCCTCAGAGCCAGTCAAGAGGAAGGGAGGCCCCTCACGGCCGGCCGGCCAGCTCCCCCGGAACCCAAGTCAGAC
The DNA here is from genome assembly GCF_030435755.1 of Ochotona princeps. Taxonomy (NCBI): domain Eukaryota; kingdom Metazoa; phylum Chordata; class Mammalia; order Lagomorpha; family Ochotonidae; genus Ochotona; species Ochotona princeps. The sequence goes on along the minus strand of NC_080848.1, from coordinate 47,284,933 downwards.
CCTAGCCTAGGTATAGGGAGCTGGGCGGACAGCACTTGCTCATGCTCACAAGACAAACTGAAACCACAACCTTCATCACGTGGCAGGAGGTAGGCAGGGCCCAAACGGGGTAGCTCCGAGGAACCCCCTGGGCTCCAGCGAGGGCAAGGAAAAGGAGTTAAGAGATGGGTTAGGAGACAAGGGTTATAGGCCACGCAGCACGGAACACAGAGGGTGGGCTGCCAGCAGGGCCTGAGCCCACTCTCAAAAAACCTTGGGAGAGAGAATTTTCCCGTGAAAGCAGGGGAGGTTGGACCTGCTGGGTGGCCACCACCTGTGACAGCAACCCCCAACGACCACCACCACTGTATCCACCATGAGATCCCGGTGTCCACCTAGCCTGGCTTATGTCCCCAACCAAACCCTGACCGCATCTGCTTCCCTGCGCACCACCCAATCCATCACCGCCACAGCTGGCTATCCCAGCCCCAACCCCACTCACCAAGGCCGAGAGGAACAGAACCCCACGCAGACCCTTGGCTTGAGCTAGAAAAACAAGGGAGCCCTCTAGGACTCCTCAGGCCCATCACTCACTGTCAGGCTCGGGGGACCCGGTCCTCTACCCCCAGATGTCTACCGACTTACCCCCAGGCGGGAGACCAGCACGAGCCGCTGCAGAGCCTTTCTCCGGCCGCGGGCGCCGGGGGCTGCAGGAGGAAGTGAAGCTGGGAGGGGCTGATAGCTCAGGAGCCTCAGGCACCTCCCCACCCGGCTCGGCTGGGCTCGCAGAGAGCTGGCGGGTTGTGGCGTCTGGGTTGCTCGCCGCCCTCAACCGGTGGCCAGCGGTGCGGTGGTGAGTAAGGAGGGGGTCAGGAGCAGGCTGGCCACCAGCTCCTGAGCATCTGGACGCTGGCCACACCCTGCTCCTCGGGAGGCACGGCCCACCCCCGCCAGCCTCCCTTTCCACCCTCCCCCCGCTCCTCGTTCAGCCCCTGAAGGCCTGCGTGGGGGCAGGGAAAGATGATGGGGGCGATGAAAGGCCTCTGGTGGGAGCTGGCAGGGCGTGAGGGAATCCCTCCCCTCTCCCCATCTCCGCATACCTCCCAGCTGCCGTGGGGGCTGACAGTGACTGAATCCTGGCTGACCCAGCATCCAGAAACAGGGAGACTGCTAATGGTGGCGACCCCCAGGGACAAGAGAGGCCACGCCCATCAAATCTTCCTGAGAAACCCTCACGCCAACATCCACCCAGTAGCTTTAAGGAGAATTTCCCACCTGCCTGATCACCTGACCCTGGGGGCAGGGGTCCTTTGATGGCTTTAGATTTTCCCTAGTTAAATGCACTTCCAGCACCGGCCAGCAGGTGGGGACGGAGAGGCCAGTGTGTAACAGTAGGCTGAAATCCATTGCCTGGGTCCACTTTGGAGTTTGGGGACACACATCCCACACGAGGAGTCCCTAGGATAGATCCCTCACCCTTAGCCCTCTGTCCCAGCTCTACATCCAGAATTTTCACTCTCTCCACCCGGTCCAAGCCACTATCAACTCCCCCAAAGCCACTGTAGTTCACTCCCTGCTTCACTCCTGCCACACTTCCACTCTCATAATTCAGTCTCCTTACAGCAACTGAAGTGAGGTCTTCAGTAGGAAAGCCAGACATCCTCACGCTTCTTGCACAAAACCCACTTCCGCCCAGGCACGGCTTTCCAGGGTGGTGGGAATGAGATGCAAGCTCCTTCACACGACCCCAGGCGGGGTCCAGATGTCCTTCTCCGTGCCTCCGCCTCCATCCTTCATTGACACTGCCTTGCACAGCCTGATAGCCATGGTGGTTATTAACATTGGAATCAATCATCACAAAACAAAATTAGATTTACAATTCTAACTAAACGATGATTCACATTTTATTTTTAAGATTTATTTAATTTTACTGAAAAGGAAAGAATTCAGAGAAAAATCTTCCATCTCCTGATTCACTCCCCAAATGGCTGCAACGGGCAGAGTTTGAGCTGATCCTAAGCTGGAAACCAGGAGCCTCTTCCAGGTCTCCCACATGGATCCAAGGGCCCAAGGACCTGAGCCATCTTCTGCTGCTTTTCCTAGCCCATAAGCAGGGAGCTGCATGAGAGGTGGAGCAGCCAGGACATGAACCTGTGTCCATATGGGATGCTGGCACCAGAGGAGGAAGCTTAGCATGCTGCGCTACCCCATTTATCCCAGTGACTCACATTTATAGGCTTAATAGCGGGCCCGGCGTGATAGAATAGCAGTTAAAGTCCTCACCTTGAACACCGGGATCCCATATGAACACTGGTTCTAATCGCGACTGTCCGCTTCCCATCCAGCTCCCTGCCTGTGACCTGGGAAAGCAGTCGAGGATGGCCCAAAGCTTTGGGACCCTGCACCCATGTGGGAGACCTGGAAGAAGCTCCTGGCTCCATGTTTCAGATGGGCTCAGCTCCAGCCATTGCGGCCATTTGTGGAGTGAACCATCGGACGGAAGATCTTCCTCTCCGTCTCTCCTCCCCTCTGTACATCTGCCTTTCCAATAAAAATAAATAAATCTTTAAAAAAAAAAAGGCTTAATAGTCACATGGTTAGCTGCTCCCCTCCTGGACAGCCCAGATGTAGAACCTTCCATCAACACAGAGGACACTGTTGGCCAGCCCTCTCTACACATGTTGAATACATTTCTGTCTCTTCAGTCTCCCTAACATTCCAGGCATGCCTCTTACATTGTAAAAGCAGCTCTGCCTGCCAGGCACACTGCACACACTCACACACACACACGATTGGCTCTAGCCAATTCTTGCTCATCTGCTGGCTCTTGGAATAATCACTGCTTTCTCTGTGTAGACTCCCCTAGACCCTGGGCTAGGTTGGGGTCACCATAACATGTTCCTATGATACTGTGCATGTACATTAATTTGATGTGTCTTTACACAGAGACTTATTGAGAACTCACAATGTGTCAGGTACTGGCTTTCCACGTATCTTTTATCAGAGCATCTTTATCTCACAGACAGGAAAGAGGCCCTCATCCAGGGTCACATGGCTGGGAGAAGAGAAGCTTCAGAACCCAGAGCCACAGCCTTACCACCATACCCTCCACATAGTGAAATGTTGCATTCCTGTGGTGACATTCAGCAGAGCTTTGAAGGACAGATGGGTAACCGTAGTCACAGTGCAGGAAGTATCACGGAGCCATTGCAATAATATCCAAGCACACTCACATGACAATCGGGCAGACTTTTTGAGATTTGTTTTTTACTTATTGAAAGACAGAGTTGCAGAGGACAGAAAGAAAAAGAATCTTCCATCTGCTGATTCACTTCCCAAATGGCTCTGACAGCCAGAGCTGGGCCTGGAGCCTGGAACTCCATCCAGGTCTTCCATGAGGGTGGGCAGAAAACCAAGCACTTGAGTCATCTTCTTTTTGTTTTTTTCTTTTTTTAAGATTACTTTTTTTGCAAAGTCAGATACATAGAGTGGAGAAACAGAGAAGATCTTCCGTCCAATGATTTACTTCCCAAGTGGCCGCAATGGCTGGAGCTAAGCCAATTTGAACCCAGGAGCCAGGAGTTTCTTTCAGGTTTCCCACTTGGGTGCACAGTCCAAGGTTTTGGGCCATCCTTGACGGCTTTCCTAAGCCACAAACAGGGAGCTGGGTGGGAAGTGGTGCCGCCAGGATATGAACTGGTGCCCATATGGGATCCCAGTGCATGCAAGGTGAGGACTTCAGCTGCTAGGCTACCGAACTGGCCTGGATTATATACCTTTTTTTTTTTTTTTCTGAAGATTTATTTATTTTTATTACAAAATCAGATATACAGAGAGGAGCAGTGAGAGATAGAAATATCTTCCGTCTGATGATTCACTCCCCAAATGAGTGCAACAGCTGGTGCTGTGCCAATCCGGAGCCAGGAGCCAAGAACTTCCTCCAGGTCTCCCACATGGGTGCAGGATCCCAAAGCATTGGGCCATCCTCGACTGCTTTCCCAGGCCACAAGCAGGGAGCTGGATGGGAAGTGGAGCTGCCAGGATTAGAACCAGCACCCATATGGGATCCTGGTGTGTTCAAAGCGAGGACTTTAGCCGCTAAGTCACCGTGCCGGACCCCAGATTATATACTTCTTAAAAGATGTATCTTGGGCCAATGTGATGGTTCAACTGGCTAATCCTCCACGCAACAAAATCCTTTATGGGCTCTGATTTATGTCCTGGCTGCTCCACTTCCCATCCAGTTGGGAAAACAGCAGAGGATGGCCCAAAGCCTTGAGACCCTGCACCTGCATGAGAGACCTGGAAGAAACTCCTGTCTCCTGGCTTCATATCAGCTCAGCTCCAGCTATTGTGGCCACTTGGCAGGGGTAAACCAGTAGATGGAAAATCTGTCTGTCTCTCCTTCTCTCTGAAGATCTGTCTAATAAAAAGAAATCTTTTAGAAAGAGGAAAAAGCAGAAATAAGGCAATCTGGTAGGCTACACTAAATTGTTGCACTTGAACAAGGAAGACCAAGGCAGTGGAGAGAGAAAAATACTAGCTGGGTCTTTTTAAAGATTTATTTATTTTTATTGAAAAGTCAGATATACAGAGAGGAGGAGAGACAGAGAGAAAGATCTTCCGTCCGATGATTCACTCCCCAAGTGAGTCGCAACGGCAGGAGCTGAGCCTATCCAAAGCCAGAAGAACCGGAGCCCATATTGGATCCCAGCAAGTTCAAGACCAGTTCTTTCGCAGTAGGCCACCCACGCTGGGGCCTAATTGGGTCTCTTAGAGAACTTAGCTCCTCAGGCCAAAAATGCAGCCTGGTCAGCCCGCCCTGGGAGAATTCTCACAAGGGGGGTGCCTGCCCCTTCCCCCACGTTCCCCAGGGAAGCCACAGCTTGGCCAGGCCTTGGATGTGCATAATCTCTCCCAGGACCCAGAATAGCTCTAACCAGGCACAGGGCCAAGCGTGGGGGGCCAAGCCTCAAATCCCTACCCCTCAGGGGAATTTCTGTTCCCACAGCCCCGGGCGTATTATTTCCTGGGGGGGAAGGGGAAAGACCTAGAGAGGGGGATGTTCCACACCAAGGGGCAAGACAGTGCAGAGAAAGGAAGCAACGGGCCGCGGGACTGAGAAGGGACAAGACTGAGGTGCTGAGAGGCACGGACAGCCCGACCAGTCCGACGACACGTGAGAGCCCGGGGTTCGAGGCTGCGACCGGGGACGCAGGCAGGAGGGCTTCCTGCAGACCCCAAAGCGCCGGTCGCGCCCCCCACTCACCCGGACCCACGTCCCAAGCCTCCACCCAACACGCCCCTCCGACCCCCTCCTTCCTCCAGACACCCGACTGGAGCCGAGCCCCCTTCCCCGGTGTCCTGCGACCTCCCCGCAACTCTCCTCAGCCATACCCCCCACTCCTGCCCCTAACAGTTCCTCAGGCACCTCCTCCCCTACATTAGAGCCTCCTCCCAAACGGCTCCTCAGGGAGGACTTCATTCCCATCCCGGGTCGTCCCCAACCCCTTTCCAGGCGCGTCCCTACCCCCACCATTCTTCCATCTAAGGTTACGTCCCCCAGGAAACAGTGCAGAATAACCGCCATGTTGCCCCTCCCCCGCCCCGTTCCCCTCAGCGAAGCCCCGCCCCTCGGCGAAGCCCCGCCCCAGTGAAGTCCTCCCCCTGACGTAAGCGTTCTCTCGCCCCGCCCCGGGCATTCCCTCTGTGTAAAGGCTGATCATAGTTCCCAAATGAAGGCAATGGGATTTGAACCCGAATCAACTCCGCCACACCAGGGTTTCACCCTTTTGACCTTTGCATCCCTGTCTTGTTGGCTTAGTGTGTGTTTTAATTTGAAAAACAGCCAGCTCCCCCATGCTGATTCACTCCCCAGATACTGTAAATGGGGATCCTGGAGCTCATCTAGGTCCCCCACAGTGGGGGCAGGAACCCACTTGCTTGAGCTGTTAAGACCTCGGTTTGGGGCCCGGCGGCGTGGCCTAGCGGCTTAAGTCCTCACCTTGAATGCCCCGGGATCCCATATGGGCGCCGGTTCTAATCCCGGCAGCTCCACTTCCCATCCAGCTCCCTGCTTGTGGCCTGGGAAAGCAGTCGAGGACGGCCCAAAGCATTGGGACCCTGCACCCACATAGGAGATCTGGAAGAAGCTGCTGGCTCCTGGCTTCGGATCGACTCAGCACCGGCCAGTGCGGCCACTTAGGGAGTGAATCATCGGACGGAAGATCTTCCTCTCTGTCTCTCTTCCTCTCTGTATATCTGACTTTGTAATAAAATAAATAAATCTTTAAAAAAAAAAAAAAGACCTCGGTTTGTAGGATTCTGTGTCAGCGGGCTTGCTGGAGTGGGAGTCAGTAGGGCCCAACTGAAGGCATGCGCCTGAAACTCCACTGGGACTCCCATGTGGGTGGCAGGTGCTTAAGTAATTTGGGCCATCGGTGTGCCCACCTCAGATGCGTGAGCAGGGAGCAGTTGAGATGCCACTGGGACTCTGACATGGGACCGTGGCACGGCAGATGGTGGTGTAACCTACTATGACACAACTCCAGTTGCTGTCTTTTTTGTTAAGCTCAGGTATATTGTGATGTAATTTATACTTACACATTTTTTTTCAGTTTTTTTTCACTCTTTGGAGCCTACAACTATTGTAAGTGTACAATTAAAAGAAAATGTTTAAGATAGAGTTATTTTAAGGTGGCAGAGCAAGTTAATCCTCCAGCTGCAGTGCTGGCATCCCATATGGGCACCAGTTCGAGTCCCAGCTGTTCCACTTGCAATGCAGCTCTCTGCTTACAGCCTGGGGAGAGCAATGGAGGATGGCTCAAGTCCTTGGAGCCCTGCACCCACGTGAGAAACCCAGAGGAAGCTCCTGCAGGTGTGACCATTTGGAGAGGGATCCAGTGAATGGGAGATCTTTCTCTCCTCTCTGTAAATCTGCCTTTCCAATAAAAAGAAATAAATTGAAAAGTTTTTTTAACTGGGGCCCGGCACAATAGCCTAATGGCTAAAATCCTTGCGTTGCATATACAGTGATACTATATGGGTGCCAGTTCATATCCCAGCTGCTCCACTTCCCATCCAGCTCCTTACCTATGGCCTGGGAAAGTAGTAGAGGACAGCCCAAAACCTTGGGACCCTGCACCTAAGTGGGAGCCCTGGAAGAAGTTCCTTGCTCCGGATCTGCGCATCTCTGGCTGTTGCAATCACTTGGGGAGTGAACCAGCAGGTGGAAGATCTTTGTCTCCTTCTCTCTGTAAATGTCTTTCAAATAAAAATAAATAAATCTTTAAAGAATTTTTACTTATTTTGAAAAAGTTAGAGATGGAGATTCCTTTTTTTTAAGATTTATTTATTTTTATTACAAACGTGGATATATAGAGAGGAGGAGAGACAGAGAAAAAGATCTTCCATCCAATGATTCACTCCCCTAGTGACCACAATGGCCGGTGCTGCGCCAATCCAAAGCTTGGAGCCAGGAACATCTTTCCAGGTCTCCCACATGGGTGCAGGGTACCAAGGCTTTGAGCCGTCCTCTACTGCTTTCCCAGGCTACAAGCAGTGAGCTGGATGGGAAGTGGAGCTACCGGGATTAGAACTGATGCCCATATGGGATCCCAGAGCATTCAAAATGAGGACTTTAGCCACTAGGCCACTGCGCCGGGCCCAACCTTTGTCAAAATTCTTTCAATGGAAGGCAGGTAAGGCTATTGCCTGTGATGCTCATAAGGGTGCCAGTTCAAGTTCCAGCTGCTCTACTTCCAATCCAGCTCCTTATTAATGACCTATTAAAGCAATGGAAGAACTGTGTGAAGTCTTGAAGAAGCTCCTGGATTCTGGTTTTGGCCTGGGTCAGCTCAGGTCATTGCAGCCATGTAGGGAGTAAATCAACTGGGTGCAAGATCAGTCTCTCTCTGTCTCTCCTCTCGTGAATCTGCCTTTCCAATGAAAATAAATAAATCTTTTAAAAATATGTTTTCATTGGAAAGGCAGGTTCACAGAGAGAAGGAGAAACAGTGGGAGAAAGATCTTGCATCCACCTTGTCGGGCCTTTTTTATCAACTTCTTACAAACACAGGATGCCGGGCCCGGCGGCGTGGCCTAGCAGCTAAAGTCCTCGCCTTGAAAGCCCCAGGATCCCATATGGGCGCCGGTTCTAATCCCGGCAGCTCCACTTCCCATCCAGCTCCCTGCTTGTGGCCTGGGAAAGCAGTTGAGGACAGCCCAATGCATTGGGACCCTGTACCCGCGTGGGAGACCTGGAAGAGGTTCCTGGTTCCCGGCTTCAGATTGGCGCGCATCGGCCCGTTGCGGCTCACTTGGGGAGTGAATCATCGGATGGAAGATCTTCCTCTCTGTCTCTCCTCCTCTGTGTATATCTTGCTGTAATAAAAAATGAATAAATCTTAAAAAAAAAAAAAAACAACACAGGATGCCTGGGAGGTCCTGATTTGACCCAAAGCAGAAATCTGAACCATTCCAGGTATGGAAGCAGATAGTGTGTCCTAGAGCCATGGTATAAAACTCCCGCCCATGCATTTCAAGTCCCCAAATCCAAACTGTACTTCCACTCCCTATGACCCCAAGAGCTTTTGTTCCCAAGTCCCACCCCTATCACAAAGGCCACATGATGTACCAGCTTAGCACCACACTTGGTCCTGACCCTGCCTTAACTACACTGTGCTGTATCACACAAAGAGTTGAACTATCCTTCCCTGGCTCCTAGACCTTGCAGTCTTTGTCTGGTTAAGCCTGCACAGTTTGCTTAGGGTAAGACTAATTCCTTTCCTACAAATGAAAGGTATGAAGAGTAAAGCTAAAAAGCAACATATTCAGACCTGGGTTCTGTAGAAGCTTGCTCCCTGAGAAGATAATCCCCTATATTTGAACACATCCCAACCTTGCCCTACAGAGCGCTTGTGTCTCTACCTTCTGCCTTTCACGTGCTATAGCTTGGGCCCACCCCCAGAGAGCCTGCACGGAGGTTTCATGGAGAGCATGGCATGTCCGTTACTTCCTTATCAATTCCCTGTGGTGTGAGAACTGTCTCAGGGCCTGCTCACTTGAGCTGGAGGCCTGGGATGCTGCTCCAATCTAAACTATGAGTGGAGGGTCTAGAGTTGAAAGTCAAGTTGGAAGGTTACGTCAGGGCGTGCAGTCAGCCTGCAGAGCAAGAGGCGCTTAGAGGAACTGGGCTTTTACTGGAAGCTTTTGGGCAGCCACATCCGTGAGATCTTGTGGTTTCCATGGCAGAATCAGCGGCAGCAGTCTGGCAATGGCTGAGGACCAGAAAGGTGAGGAGGATGAGGCATGCTGTGGCTTCACATCTCCAGAGGCTGCTGGTACCCCCTGCATCCCCTCAACCCCTCCCTCCTTACCTCAAAGTCCAGATTTTTCATCTAATTTTTTTATTGAAACAGAAGCATGTATATTTATAGGAGGCTGTGTCATTTTTTTTTAATGTTTGTACAATTGTATAATGGCATATCCAGCCCCTTGAATATTTATAATTTCTTTGTGTTGACAAATGCCCAATCCAATCAGCTGCTTTGAAATACACAGTGAATTATTTTGTCTAAAACATTCGAAACTGTTCCTCTTACCCACCTGCACCCCTGTGCGCATTAACCATCTTCTGTCCCATGGAGAACCCTGGGTTTCTAACCTCCCCTGGCTGCACCCTTGGGTGACTCAGCATCTTCTCCTGGAACGTTGAGCTCTATTGTTCCAGTAATGCTGGCCAGGCAGCTTCCAGGAAACACGCTGGGGGAGAGAGAGAAGGGCAGGTTCAACGTCAACTATACTCAGAATTCCTGCATTAAAGAGTTGTCAGTAAAAGGAAAGGCCACTGCAGCTTCTAAAAAGACATAGTGCACAGGCCTGGTGGTCAAACCACTCTCACCAGACCGCTTCCCACAGCAGGTACTGCAGGTAGCAAGGCGCGACACTCCCCTTGCTGGAGATACCAGCAAGGAGTAGGATACATCCAAATGTTCATGGAAAATAGAATCAAAAATACATTAGGCATAAAAATTAAGATGCCAGGGGTCAGCACAATAGCCTAGTGGCTAAAGTCTTCGCTTTTGCACACACCAGGATCCCAAATGGGGGCCAGTTCTAATCCTGGCAGCTCCACTTCCCAGCCAGCTCCCTGTTTGTAGCCTGGGAAAGCAGTCGAGGATGGCCCTATGCCTTGGGACCCTGCACCCATACGGGAGACCCTGGCTCCTGGCTTTGGACCAGCTAAGCTCTTGGGAAGTGATTCAGCAGATGGAAGATCTTCCTCTCTGTCTCTCCTCCTCTCTGTATATCTGCCTTTCCAATAAAAATAAATAAATCTTAAAAAAAAAATCTGTATTATCTGTAGTTATTCCTGGAGGTGGGCACTTGGTACTGAGACTTAAGTCACTGCTTGGAACATCTGGATGCCAGCATCTCAGGTTGCAGTGCCTGGTTGAGTCTTCACTATTTCACTTCCCCTTTGGCTTCCTGCCAATGTCTGTCCTAGGAGGTATCGTAAGATGGCTGGAGCACCTGCATCTCTGTCACCCATGTGGAAGACCTTATAGATTCCTGGCTCCTGGCTGGGCCTAGCCCAGCCCTTGATGCTGCTGGCATTTGGGGAGTGAACCAGTAGATGCGGCATCTCTCTCAGTATCCCTGTCTCTCTGTGTTTCAAATAAAATAAAAATAAAGAAATAAATATTTTTTGAAAACATAGTTATCCTGGGACGAGCAGAGTGCAGCCACAAGTTAAACCTCTCCTTGTGATGCTGGCATTCCACGTCAGAGAACAAGTTCAAGTCCCAGTTGCTCTACTTCTGAACCGGTTCTTTGGTAGTTCACCTGGACAGGCTTCAGACTACAGCTGAGGTACCTGGACCCCTGCAAGCACATGGGAAAACTGCATGGAAGATTCTGGCTTCAGCCTGGCCCAGATCCACCCCTTTCAGCCATTTAGGGAGTGAACAAGCAGATGGAACATCTCTCTCTCTGCTTTACAGATAGGCAAATAAATGAATAAATAAGTAAATAGTAAAAATTTAAAAATTTTATTTTTATTACAAAGGCAGATTTACAGAAAGAAGAAGGGATAAAAATCTTCCACCTATTACTTGACTCTCCAAATAGCTGCAATGGCCACAGCTAGGCCTCTCCAAAGCCAGGAGCCAGGAACTCTTCTGTCTCCCGCGCGGTTGCAGGGTCCCAATCTTTGGGCCATCCTCAACTGCTTTCCCAGGCCACAATCAGGGAGCTAGATGGGAAGAGGGGCTGCCAGGGTTAGAACCAGCACCCATGTGGGATCTGGCAATTAGAGGTGAAGGATTAGCCAGTTCAGTCAATGTGCTGGACTCAATTATAACTATTTTAAGTTATAGTTACACTGCATAGTGCGTATTCAGTTAATATATTTAGGTAATTATATGTTCCTCTTCTTTTCATTCTTAATTATCTGAATTTTGCTTTCTAATGAACATGTATTATTTTACTAGTACACTAATAAATCAATTTAGTTTTCAAAAATGGCTTCTTTTATGTTTATTTAAAAGGTAGAGTTATAGAACAAGAGAAACAGAACAAGAGACAGATATTACACCTTCCACTTCATTCCCCAAACAACTGCAGTGGCCAGAGTTTGTCTGGTCCAAAGCCAGGAGCCTGGAACTTCACCAGATTTTCCATATGAGAGCAGGGGCACATTAGCATCAAGTTGGGTCCCAAGTGGATCAGTCGGGACCTGAATTAGTATAGGATGTTGGTGCTGCAGGTACATTTTTTTTTAAAGATTTATTTATTTTATTACAAAGTCAGATATACACAGAGGAGGAGAGACAGAGAGGAAGATCTTCCATCCGATGATTCACTCCCCAAGTGAGCCGCAACGGGCCGGTGCTGTACCGATCCGAAGCCAGGAACCTGGAACCTCTTCCAGGTCTCCCACGCGGGTGCAGGGTCCCAATGCATTGGGCCGTCCTCGACTGCTTTCCCAGGCCACAAGCAGGGAGCTGGATGGGAAGTGGAGCTGCCGGGATTAGAACCAGCACCCATATGGGATCCTGGGGCGTTGAAGGCGAGGACTTTAGCCGCTAGGCCACGCCGCTGGGCCCTGCAGGCACATTTAAAAAAAAAAAAGTTTGAGGGGGCCGTGGTGCAATGACTCAGTGGCTAAAATCCTTGCCTTGCACATGCCAGGATCCCATATGAGTGCCAGTTGATGTCCCAGTTGCTCTGGGGAAGCAGGATGGTCCAGGGCCTTGGGACTTTGCACCTGTCTGGGTGACCTAGACGAAGTTTCTGGCTCCTGACTGTGGATCATGACAGCCACTTGCGAAGTGTACCAGCAGACAGAAGATCTTTCTCTGTCCTTCTCTCTGTAAATCTGCCTTTCCAATAAAAATAAATAACACTTTAATAAGAAGAGAGTTAAAAAAAAAAAAAGTTTGGGGGCCCGGCTGCATGGCCTAGCGGCTACAGTCCTCACGTTGAACGTGCCAGGATCCCATATGGGTGCCGGTTCTAATCCCAGCAGCCCCATTCCCCATCCAGCTTTCTGCTTGTGGCCTGGGAAAGCAGTCAAGGATGGCCCAAAGCTTTGGGACCCTGCACCCACGTGGGAGACCTGGGGGAAGCTCCTGGCTCCTGGCTCCAGATCAGCACAGCACCAGCTGTTGCGCTCACTTGGGGAGTGAAACATCGGACAGAAGATCTTCCTCTCTGTCTCTCCTCCTCTCTGTATATCCAACTTTGTAATAAAATAAATGAATCTTTAAAAAGATGTTTTGGGAGTATTGTGGCAAAGCAGAGCTGCCACCTTTGACATCAACATCCCGTTTGAGTGCCAGTTCAAGTCCCAGCTGCCGCACTTCCCATCCAGCTCCCTGCTAATGACCTGGGAAAAGAGCAGAAGCTGGTCCACATGCCTGGGCTCCTACACCCACAGAGGAGATCAAGATGGAATTTCTGGGGCCCGGCAAGGTGGCCTAGCGGCTAAAGTCCTCGCCTTCAATGCCCCAGGATCCCATATGGGCGCCAGTTCTAATCCCAGCAGCTCCACTTCCCAGCCAGCTCCCTGCTTGTGGCCTGGGAAAGCAGTTGAGGACGGCCCAAAGCTTTGGACCCTGCACCCACGTGGGAGACCCGGAAGAGGTTCCTGGTTCCTGGCTTCGAATCGGCGCAGCACCGGCCCGTTGAGGCTCACTTGGGGAGTGAATCATCGGACGGAAGATCTTCCTCTCTGTCTCTCCTCCTCTCTGTATATCTGACTGTAATAAAATAAATAAATCTTTAAAAAAAAAAAAACAGATGGAACTTCTGGCTTTGACCTGGCCCAGCTCTAGCCTTTGCAGCCTGTTGGGGACGGAACGAACAGCTGAAAGATCTCTCTTTGTGACTGTGTTTTTCAGATAAACAAAGTAAATCTTTAAAAAAAAAAAAAAGTTAAAAAAGTTAAAAAAAAAATTCCACCTCCACCTGAAGGCATTGAAATGAGGACAAATTTTATTTGTTTCGTCAACAAAGAATTATATTTGCCCTGTAAAATACTGAATGACTATTGTGAGTCCTATTTTGGTTGTAGTACCTTCATCTGTCCTCCATTTCTGTAATGTAATTATAAGTGTTTCAAGGTCAGACTATTTTTAGGTACATTATAAAAAGCATGGAGTTATCACATGGGCAAGTAAGAAACAATTACATTTGTGCTCAGTACGCTTGCGAGGCATATGATACGAAGTGCATTTTTCAAAGCTATTGGATTGGTACTGGATTTAGACAGGCATTAACCATTAGAATTATTTATTTTATTTTATTTTTATTGCAAATTCAAATATACAGAGAGCAGGTAAGACAGAGAGGAAGATCTTCCCTCTGCTGATTTATTCCCCAAGTGAGTGCAACGGCCAGTGCTGCACTGATCTGAAGCCGGGAACCAGGAGCTCTTTCGGGTGCAGGGTTCCAAAGCACTGGGCCATCCTCGACTGTTTTCCCAGGCCACAAGCAGGGAGCTGGATGGGAAGTGGAGCTGTAGGGATTAGAACCAGTGCCCATATGAGATCCCAGAGCGTTAAAGGAGAGGACTTAGCTGTTAGGCCACAAGGCCGGGCCCTAACCATTAGAATTCAGTGGCTCAGAAGTCTCTCTCATTGATTTATTGACCTTTGTTTTTTCTGTTTTTTAAAAATTTATTTATTTTTTATTGTAAAGACAGATATACAGACAGGAGGAGAGAGACAAGAGAAGAAGATCCTCCATCCGTGGGTTTACACCCCAAGCAGCCACAATGGCTGGAGCTGAGCCAATCCGAAGTCAGGAGCCAGGAGCTTCTTCTGGGTCTCCCATGAGGGTGCAGCGTCCAAGGCTTTGGGCTCTGCTCAGCTGCATTCCCAGGCCACAAGCAGGGAGATGGATGGGAAGTGGAGCTGCCGGGATTAGAACTGATGCCCATATGGGATCCCAGCGCATTCATGGCGAGGACTTTAACCACTACGTTATCACGCCAGGCCCGATTTGTTGACCTTTGTAAAGAAAAAATAATAAGGCCCAGTGCGATAGCATAGCGGTTAAGATCCTCACCTTGAACGCACTGGGATCCCATATGGGCGCCAGTTCTAATTCTGCCGGCCCCTCTTCTCATCTTGCTCCCTGCTTGTGGCCTGGGAAAGCAGTCGAGGACGGCCCAATGCCTTGGTACCCTGCACCTGTGTGGGAGACCTGGAGGAGGTTCCTGGCTCCTGGCTTCGGATCAGCACAGCACCAGCTGTTGCGCTCACTTGGGGAGTAAATCATCAGATGGAAGATCTTCCTCTCTGTCTACTCCTCTATGTATATCCGCCTTTCCAATAAAATAAATAAATCTTTAAAAATAATAATAATAACAAAAAGGGCTAAAATGCTATATTTGTGAATTACTCTTAAATAGAACAAGTATGCATAGAGTGACATATATATGAATGTGTATATATATATACATATATATACATATTTGTGTTGTCAGGGATGTCCATCTGCAATGTTTATCTTTTCTGAAGATTTATTTATCTGAGTGACCAACACAGTAACAGAGCAAGCTAATCCTTCCTCTGCCAGGTTCGAATCCTGGCTTCTCAACTTAAATTCACCTCCATGCTAACACAGTGGAGGAGGGTCCAAGTTCCTTGGACTCCTGCACAAGCATGCAAAATCCCAAAGAAGCTCCTAGCTCCCAGCTTCAGACTCACCTTGCCCTGGCTACTGCGGCCTTGGAGGAGTAAACATGTGGGTGAAGGATCTCTCTTTGGTTCTCCCTCTCTCTCTGTAACTCTGTCCTTCAAGTAAAATAATAATAATAAGCAACTCTGCTTCTAAAAAAACAAAAACAGTCAGAGCTACAGGGAGAAAGGGAGAGATAATTATCTTCTATCCATTTTTTCTTTTTTTTTTTTTTTAAAGATTTATTCATTTTTTATTACAGCCAGATATACACAGAGGAGGAGAGACAGAGAGGAAGATCTTCCGTCCGATGATTCACTCCCCAAGTGAGCCGCAACGGACCGATGCGCGCCGATCCGAAGCCGGGAACCTGGAACCTCCTCCGGGTCTCCCACGCGGGTGCAGGGTCCCAATGCATTGGGCCGTCCTCAACTGCTTTCCCAGGCCACAAGCAGGGAGCTGGATGGGAAGTGGAGCTGCCGGGATTAGAACCGGCGCCCATATGGGATCCCGGGGCTTTCAAGGCGAGGACTTTAGCCGCTAGACCACGCCGCCGGGCCCCCTATCCATTTTTTCATTCCCCAATGGCCAGACCAAGCCAAGCCGAAGCCAGGAGCTTCTTCCAGGTCTCCTATTTGGGTGCAGGGACCCAAACACTTGGATCATCCTCTGCTGCTTTCCCAGGCTCATTAGCACGAAGCTGGATCAGAAGTGGAGGACCTAAGACACAAACCAGCACCCAAATGGGATGTTGGCACTGCAGACAGTGGCTTGACTGGCTTTGCCACAGCTCAGTCCCAATTCTGCTCTTAAAAAAAAAAAACAAACGAACTATTATTTATTTTTATTTTTGATGATTGCTACACAGTTGATTAGGGTGGTTAGGGTCAAGGGCTACAGGAAGGTAGGTGCGATCACCATTTCCACATTCTTTTTTTCCTTCCTGTATCTGGAGGAAGGGGGGAGACAAGGAGAGAAGCCACACCCAGCCTCCCAAATGCTTCTAGACCCTGGAATGGAGGATAGCTCCCCGACACCACCCCAGGGTCCCCAATGCAGGGCATGCTCTGAGGGTCCTGCTCATGAAGTTTTAATAGTTCAAGAGTTCCGAATTGCTGCTGATCTCACTACTCCAGGCATGATAAAATCTCTCTAGAATCCTCTGGCTGACATAGTTCACCTTACAGTCTCCGTTTGCCCAGTTATTCACTGCCAACACTTGGCTGAGGTAGTTGATTGGTTTGTTCTGTCTTCTGTCCTGTGTTGTGGTACCAGGTGTCCTCTGCAGACTCCAAGGTACTGCCATATTCTCCATGTGCACCTGGCTGTGCTGTCCACTGCTCCGTCTGAGCCACTGAGGAGGCCCAGGTCTGACACATGCACTCCATGGTTAGACCATGGAATCTGCAATTCTCTCCATAGTTGGGGTTCTGAGTCCTGCAATTCATCTGGGGGGATCCTCGTAGAAACTTCATCTGAGGTGATCCCAGACCTAATTCTTATGTGTGTTTGCCAATACAGGGTCTGGCATAGTCCATCATCCCAATCAGTTTATGCACATGCTGGTGGTTGGAATTGCTAGGTCAGTTCTGTCTCTGGCCCTGTCTTTTACAAAAACCAATGAGTGTTGGGCCCGGCAGTGTGGCCTAGCGGCTAAAGTCCTCGCCTTGAACGCCCCAGGATCCCATATGGGCGCCGGTTCTAATCCCGGCAGCTCCACTTCCCATCCAGCTCCCTGCTTGTGGCCTGGGAAAGCAGTTGAGGACGGCCCAAAGCTTTGGGACCCTGCACCCGCGTGGGACACCTGGAAGAGGTTCCTGGTTCCCGGCTTCGGATCGGTGCAGCACCGGCCGTTGAGGCTCACTTGGGGAGTGAATCATTGGACGGAAGATCTTCCTCTCTGTCTCTCCTCCTCTCTGTATATCTGACTTTGTAATAAAATAAATAAATCTTTAAAAAAACAAAACCAATGAGTGTTGCAGTCCAGCACAATCTGCCCATCACACACTCAGCCTTCACGTACACTAGTGGGAGTTGCAGCCTATTCAGAGTGACCCACAATAACCCCCACCAGGCCCGCCCCCTACCCTGGCTCCCATGCTTGCCAGTATGTACAACTGACTGGTCCATTCTGTCCCACATCCCATTCAGCTCTCCTATATGTCAGTGGGCATTGAAGCCTAGTTTAATCCAACCAGCTCCACTCTCCAGCCCACATACATGCTGGCAGGTGCTACTCTGCCTGCCCCAGTCCTGGTTCTCATGCTCACCAATCAGAGTGGCAACCCTAGAGGGAGATGCCCACTGTTTCCCTACTGGGCCCACTTCCACTCCCTGACCTTGCACTCTCCAGGTCCAATTCTGCTTTTCTCTACAATGCTTCTCATGAAAATCTATTGTCTGTTTCCGCTCCCGTATGAGCTCGAGGACAGTCTGGTTCACTGCTGCATAGCCAATGCTAGAATTACATCATTCAGGAGGGAAACAACTTTCTGCGCTCCCTGTTCGTGGAAAAGGGCAAAAATACAGAATTTATTTGGCCACAAGCATGTTCACAGCCCAATAGGAGGGGAATGAGGTGTGTTGAGAAGCGTGTCCCACTTCCAACGGGTCACTCAGGCCGTGTTGACACAACCACAATGTTCAGCCAGCCACCCTGTTGTGCGGTTTGCAGTAGCTGCACAGCTAGCTAGCAGTGCTGCAAAATCTCTCCCTACCTGACTCTTAAAGCCCTCTCATGCCTATGAGGGGGATGTGGAGGAAGATGTTTGGTACAAATGGTTCAATTTTTTTCTCTTGTGTCTGTTGAGAAGGAGGGGGAAGAATGTTCCAAGGGTGTTACCTCAGTGTTGTTTCTTTCATAGTTCTGAGAAGTTGTTTATTTTGCTGCTCCAGGGTTAAGAAAATCTTTCCAAGGTCTGTCGGTTGACAAAACCCACCTTAGTGCATCCACAGAGCCAGGCACATGCTGCAAATTTGACCAGGAGAACTGTTCAACCCATTTTGCTTTTGCTCCTCCAATGAGGCAGGTCTAGATGGGCCGGCTATCATGTCCCCCGTGTGCATCTGCCCACTGCCCGCTGCACAGACATCAGTAACCAAGGAGTTCCAGTCCTAATAGCCTGTGATCTTCCCAGTGGTCTAGCTGGGGAGTCCCCCAAGAAACCTCCCCTGGAGCGACATCCGACTTGACTCTTGTGTGTGCCAGCCAGTGCATAGACTGTCGTTGATACAGCTGCCTGATCAGTTCTGCCCCAGGCCCTCATCTCATACAAACCGACAGGTGCTGCAGCCCAGCCCAGCTGCCTGCCCCCAGACCTGGTCCTCATCCATACCAGATATGCTGCAGCCTAGCAGAGTTCCCCAATTCTTCATACCAGGCCTGCTCCTAACCTTGAACCCGTGTATGCCAGTAGATTAGGAGCAACCACGCTTGGCATGGTCTGCCCTCAGTCCTGGCCATTTCATGTGCAGGTGTTAGCTATTACCTGGCCCAGCTCAGCCTCCTCCTAGCCCAAGCTCCCAGAAGTGTTAGGTGAATTCCTCTCAGGGGAGTTGTGTGGTCCAACCTGGCCAGTGGGTGCTGCAGTCCCACAGTGGTGAGCCCACAAACTCCCTAGAATTTGCTCTCAGATTCAGTTCTCCCATATTCTGGTAAGTGCTGCGGCCCATCCTATCATGTCCCACCCCTGCTCCAACACTCACAGGTGGCTTCTTGGCCTAGCCTAGCCAGCCAGGCATGCCTCCAGCCTGAGCTTTTGCATGTGCAGCAGGCAGCAGGCAATGCTATGCAGCATAGCCCAGGTCTTCCATGTGGGTGGTGATGTGGCCTCAGTTATGTCCCCATGTCTCCCCCATCTAAACGCAGTCTCTGCCCCATCACCTACCTGCAAGTGCAGTGGCCCAGTCTGTGGAAAACCTCAAACTGATTCCTTCCCTGGGCCCAGCGTGGTAGCCTAACAGCTAAAGTCCTCGCCTTGAATGCGCCAGAATCCCAAATGGGCATCAGTTCTAATCCCAGAGGCCCCCACTTCCCATCCAGCTCCCTGCTTGTGGCCTGGGAAAGCAGTGGAGGACGGCCCAAAGCCTTGGGACCCTGCACCCGGAAGAGCTCCCGGCCCCTGGCTTCGGATCGGCTCAGCACCAGCCATTGACATCGCTTGGGGAGCAAATCATCAGATGGAAGATCCTCTCTCTCCTCCTCTGTATATCTGACTGTTCAATAATAAATAAATCTTTAAAAAGAAAACAAGCAAAGGACACTTGGGGCAACTGTTCAGCCTAACAGTTGAGATCCTGGGTTGGGACACCTATATTGTTAAGGTGGTACAGTTTAAGCCCTAACTTGGCTGCTCATCCCAATTTCTGGCTGCTGTGCACCTGCTAGGCAGCAAGTGCCACCTACAGGTGCTATCTGCATTCGGCTTCTGGGTGTTGCAGGCATTTAGGGAGCTTGGTCAGCCTCTCAATTTAAAACTAGAGAAAAAAATGAGACCCTAAATGGTATCACCTGGTTACAGGAAGTACCAGAATAAATTTCAAGGGCTGTCTGGAAACTCCTGGCTACTTACTGGCTGGAGAACAAATTCTCTACCCCAACTATGACCCAGTAGAAGCCGGCAATGTGAATAAATTATGTACAACTCATCTCAACCTACCATCCTTTTCCTAGAAATCAACATCTGTTTGCATTTAGTTTAGGCCCAATTACAAGGCACCCACACTTGCCCTCCATTTCTCAAGGAATGAAGTCGAAAACAAAACATATTGAGGTTCTCTAGAGGCCCTGTGGGACTCGGGTTGAAGCAGACTTGGGTAACATTAGGTCTATTCAGTTGATCAGTCTGATTTCACAGCACAAGACATTCTGTGTTCTTAGACATGTGGTGTTTGAGAAAAAATGCTGATGCTAGATGGAAAGCTGTCCTGAAAGTGTAGAAGCACAGCTGTTACTTAAAATGTGGGGCTGGGGCCTAGTGACTAAATTTGTCGTCTCTCCTCTTGCCCTCCAGCTCTCTGCTTCTGGCCTGGAAAAGCAGTAGTAGATGGCCCAAAGCCTTGGGACCCTGCACTGGAGCACCAGACCTGGAAGAAGCTCCTGGTTCCTGGCTTCAGATCCATGCATCTTCAGCTGTTGCAGCCACTTTAGGCGGATCAAGCTCTTCCCAGCTCTCCTCCTGTGTACCTGCCTTTCCAATTAATCACCATTTGGGGGGCACTTGTAATGGCTCAATCCTCACCTTGCACACACAGGTACACCATACGGGCACCAGTTCATGTCCCGACTGCTCCACTTGCCATCGAGCTCTCTGCTTGTGGCCTGGGAAAGCAGATGATTCCACACCTTGGGACCCTGCACCCTTGCGGAAGACCTGGCCTTGAGGTCAACCTTACCTATACTGACCCCAACCCAGGACACAGGGTTGATTTCCCTCCCAATTTCGAACTAAGAAACCTTTCAAGGACCTGGCACAGTGGCCTAGTGGCCTAAAGTCCTAGCCTGGAATATGCCAGATCCCACAGGGGAGCCATTTCTAATCCTGGCAGCCCCACCCAGCTCTGCTTACCTCGTGGCCTGAGGACTGTCCAAAGCCTTGGAGACCTGGAGGAAGTTCCTGGCTTCAGATCAGCGCAGCTGATCAGCAGATGGAAGGTATTTGTCTCTCCTCCTATGTACCTGCATTTCCAACAAAAATCTTAACTTTCAAAAACCCTTTCAGTTCCCATTTTTTAATGTGCCTTTCACAATCTGTGCGAGAACCCTATCTATACAATTCTTGACCTGTTGCTTTTGTGTATTTTCCAATCTGATGTGAATTGGGTTATCCTTGAGTCCCATTTGAACCCACCAGGCCATTTTTGCACCCTGCATTGGGACAGGTTAAGCCAGCTATGACACCAACACGCAGGAGCAGCACTGCTTGAACTTCCCACTGTCACTAAGGCGCTCGGAGCACTAATACCCCAAATTTGGGCCCTTGGGAAACCAGGATAAGATGGAGGTCTTGCCTTCAGCTCCATCTGGTCCAGGCTGGCATGGTCACTAAATCACTAAGCAGGTGGAAACTGCTTTTGAAGTTATTTGTGCTTTCACACAACTTCTTCCCAGAACCATTCCCCTTTCAAACTTGGTCACTTAAGTATCAGAACACAACCTACCACCCTTGTGACTACTGCTCCATTTACTTCTTGGCTTACCAAGCACACAAAATCTCATACCTCAAATAGTTAACCTTTAATAAATTTCCCATTGCCATTACCTGTAGCTTGGAGCAAAGGACAAAGCACCATAAAATGACTTAAGTTACGAAGATTCAGTTGAAACTACCACACCACCCCCTACAGCAAACCCACATTACAGAATTGACAAGACACCAAAGAGATTATCATGCAACAAAACCTTTATTAGTATTTTGAACAGATTCAGCCATTATTGAAGCTGGTAACTTCTAAACTTAAATTGGGGGTGGGCAAAGGCTATGGTCGAATAATGCCATTATTAGGCAATGAGATGAATTAATAGCCACCCCTAAGACGGAGGACCAGGTGCAGGGTGGACTCCTTCTGGATGTTGTAGTCAGACAGGGTGCGGCCATCTTCCAGCTGCTTGCCTGCAAAGATCAGCCTCTGCTGGTCGGGAGGGATGCCTTCTTTATCCTGGATCTTGGCCTTGACATTCTCGATGGTGTCGCTGGGTTCAACCTCCAGGGTGATGGTCTTGCCAGTCAGGGTCTTCACGAAGATCTGCATGCCACCGCGCAGGCGCAGGACCAGGTGCAGGGTGGACTCCTTCTGGATGTTGTAGTCAGACAGGGTGCGGCCATCTTCCAGCTGCTTGCCTGCAAAGATCAGCCTCTGCTGGTCGGGAGGGATGCCTTCCTTATCCTGGATCTTGGCCTTGACATTCTCGATGGTGTCGCTGGGCTCGACCTCCAGGGTGATGGTCTTGCCAGTCAGGGTCTTCACGAAGA
This sequence comes from Ochotona princeps, assembly GCF_030435755.1. Lineage (NCBI taxonomy): Eukaryota > Metazoa > Chordata > Mammalia > Lagomorpha > Ochotonidae > Ochotona > Ochotona princeps. Next base: position 47,262,797 of record NC_080848.1, on the reverse strand, counting down.
TCTGCATGCCACCACGCAGGCGCAGGACCAGGTGCAGGGTGGACTCCTTCTGGATGTTGTAGTCAGACAGGGTGCGGCCATCTTCCAGCTGCTTGCCTGCAAAGATCAGCCTCTGCTGGTCGGGAGGGATGCCTTCCTTATCCTGGATCTTGGCCTTGACATTCTCGATGGTGTCGCTGGGCTCGACCTCCAGGGTGATGGTCTTGCCGGTCAGGGTCTTCACGAAGATCTGCATGCCACCACGCAGGCGCAGGACCAGGTGCAGGGTGGACTCCTTCTGGATGTTGTAGTCAGACAGGGTGCGGCCATCTTCCAGCTGCTTGCCTGCAAAGATCAGCCTCTGCTGGTCGGGAGGGATGCCTTCCTTATCCTGGATCTTGGCCTTGACATTCTCGATGGTGTCGCTGGGCTCGACCTCCAGGGTGATGGTCTTGCCAGTCAGGGTCTTCACGAAGATCTGCATGCCACCGCGCAGGCGCAGGACCAGGTGCAGGGTGGACTCCTTCTGGATGTTGTAGTCAGACAGGGTGCGGCCATCTTCCAGCTGCTTGCCTGCAAAGATCAGCCTCTGCTGGTCGGGAGGGATGCCTTCCTTATCCTGGATCTTGGCCTTGACATTCTCGATGGTGTCGCTGGGCTCGACCTCCAGGGTGATGGTCTTGCCAGTCAGGGTCTTCACGAAGATCTGCATGCCACCACGCAGGCGCAGGACCAGGTGCAGGGTGGACTCCTTCTGGATGTTGTAGTCAGACAGGGTGCGGCCATCTTCCAGCTGCTTGCCTGCAAAGATCAGCCTCTGCTGGTCGGGAGGGATGCCTTCCTTATCCTGGATCTTGGCCTTGACATTCTCGATGGTGTCGCTGGGCTCGACCTCCAGGGTGATGGTCTTGCCAGTCAGGGTCTTCACGAAGATCTGCATGCCACCGCGCAGGCGCAGGACCAGGTGCAGGGTGGACTCCTTCTGGATGTTGTAGTCAGACAGGGTGCGGCCATCTTCCAGCTGCTTGCCTGCAAAGATCAGCCTCTGCTGGTCGGGAGGGATGCCTTCCTTATCCTGGATCTTGGCCTTGACATTCTCGATGGTGTCGCTGGGCTCAACCTCCAGGGTGATGGTCTTGCCAGTCAGGGTCTTCACGAAGATCTGCATGCCACCGCGCAGGCGCAGGACCAGGTGCAGGGTGGACTCCTTCTGGATGTTGTAGTCAGACAGGGTGCGGCCATCTTCCAGCTGCTTGCCTGCAAAGATCAGCCTCTGCTGGTCGGGAGGGATGCCTTCCTTATCCTGGATCTTGGCCTTGACATTCTCGATGGTGTCGCTGGGCTCAACCTCCAGGGTGATGGTCTTGCCAGTCAGGGTCTTCACGAAGATCTGCATCTTGATCTAAAAATTTGAAGTGAGATAACAGCATCTCATGATCAGTACATTACTTCAGTAACTCTCCCTTGAAAACTGCCTTTAGAACTGTTAATCTGTGATCAGCAGACTGGCGCCGCAATGCAGTGGCACCTGCCCCTCTGGTACCAGCACCCTACAAAAGGCACCGGCTGTTGTGGCCTACGGAGGAGTGAACCTGCACACGAAAGGTTTGTCCGCTGTTAAACCTTCAAAGATAAAAAACCTTGTTCCCGGCTCTTTAAAACCTCCGGTTCTTACCGCTGGTTTAAATTTCAAGTTACTAGTGCTAAAAAGTAAAAACGTCCTTTAAACTAGCACCCCACACGTTGTTCCGTGATGCTCTCCCACCCTGTTCATTCCCCACCCCCACCGCGAGCCAACGGGAAGCCAAGTGTTGAGTAAAACCCTAATGGCGGGGGGTGGGGGGGAACCGCCGTCAGAACAGAGGCAGGACGCGTTCGTCACGCTGGGAAATCGCCGGTCCAGCTTTTCCAGTCTCTCTCTCACACACACACACCCACCCCGCTACCTCTCTTCCGCCTGCCCCCTCGGAAACGGACGCGTCGGGCTCGCCATCGGTTAGGCGTCGGTTGGCGTCCGCCGGGGCGCGCGCCCGCCGCCCCAACGCCCCTCGCGCGGCCCCGTCACGCCAACAAGGCACCAGCGCGCAGCCCCGTCACGCGCCCACGTCCCCTCATAAAGCCCCGTCACGCGCCAGCGTCCCCTCGCAAGGCCCGGCGCCGCGTCAGGCCTTCCCCTCCCTCACCCCAGCCCCCCAGCGGGGCCCCCTCAGCACCCAGACCCCGCCAGCCCGACCTCGCTCAATCCCCTGCCCCGGCGCCCGCAGGTCTCACAGGCGAATGACCACAGTACCTCTCAGCGAACGCTGGAAAGTCCTGGAACAGCGGTTAGGGTGAAACGGCACAACCACCTCCGACGGCGACTGGACAAAGCTGCTCGCCTCCGTACGAGCTGAGGCGGCGGCGCTGCCTTTTATACAACGCCGGCTGCGTCGCTGAGCACCGCTACGCAGCCGGCGTCTCCGTGCGCCGGAGAAAGTAGTTCGCTCGGTCCCGCCACTCACATCGCAGTGAGACTTTCCAGTGGCTCTCCAGATTGCTCCCTACCGAAAACAGGGATAGAAACAGATCTATCCCCTAACTCTCCAAGCGTTCCTTTCACTCCTTTAGAAAAATATAGGAAAAATTTCCAGCGGATGAATTCGAGTGAAAGGGCCCGGACTGGAAAGCTCTGGAAACTTCCTTGAGGAGACAGCGTTCATTGGTCAGCCATGAGGGCAAAGTCGGCGCTGATTGGTCGGAGGACGCGGCGGCTCGGCTGTTGCTGGGCGGCGCCTGTCCGCGGAGCGCTGACGTTGCTAAGTTCCCGGGCGCGCGGGCGCCGCGAAGGGGCTCCTTCCGGAAAGAGGGGGTGGGTTCCGGCTGAGGGTGGAATAGGGGGGTCTTTTCGCGCCTTTCTTCGGAGCTGGGTTTCTTGTCTCTGAAATCCCGCCTTTTTTGGATGTTAGCGGAGAAAGCGCGGGCTCCGTGGCGAGGGTGGAGGTGCCCGGGAACGGGGTTACCCGCCTCCCCTCACCGTCTGTGAGGGAAGCACCACTCTCCCCGCCCCCGCTCGGCCTGGCCTCTGACACACCGAAACTCGGGGCTCCCTCGCCTTGGCCCGTTTTTATTTTTGTTTTCGATTAGTAGCAGCAGGGGTTGTGGCGTTTTTACTTGCGTTTCTGTCGTCAGGCTGCTTTGTCTTAACCGTAACTGGGTTTTAGGAGTGTGTGTGTGTGTGTTGGGGGGAGGGGTGTCCTCTGTCCGGCTCAGGGTGTTCGGCCAGAGCCTTAAATTGCCCCGACTAACCCTAATCCTAACCCTAATTTTAACCCTAATCCTAACCCCCTAGCTCCCCGCCGTTTCTCTCGGTGGGGAACGGGACATGCGGATGAGATGGCTGAGTGCCCCGTGATCAAGGGTGCGGGAAGCAGGCGGGCGCCGCCCCTTGTCCCCTTGTCCCCTTTTGGGGTCGAGGAGGGAACCCCAGGAACGTGAGTCGAGGCGGCTCCGTGTCGGGGGGGATGGGGTGGGAGCGCCGGCAAAGGTGACCTTGGATGTTTCTCCAACCTTCTGGACGTTTCCATACTGACGCAGATTCGGCAAAAACATCACTTAGAAAGGGGTCTCCAAGCTTAAAACTCCCATATGTAAAGAAACTATAGCGATAAACGCACAGATAATGAGTGGACACCTGCACGGTTTTAAGTGGTAATTATGGTCAAACCTAATGAGTTGAATCAACAGTAGATAGGAATGTAGTTGTTTAAAAAGGTGGGGGGAAGCGTTTGGGAAGCAATGTGAGACGATTTGGGAGTAATTTAGAAAGTTTTTCCCACCGTATGGATTTTTGTTTTTCTAAGCCCAGCAGTGGGTGTGCACACACACCTCCTGAGTCATGCTCCTGTCACAGATTGCGCTAGAACGCTGCTGTGCTGACTTCACCGGGTTCCAGAAGTTGCCAGAACTAAGTTAGAAACCCTCCCTGTTTAGTGTTTTCCTCAGAGTGGCAAGTCACTTGGAGATAACACAGCAAAATGTTTTCCGAAGGGCGTGTGCTGTAAACAAGATGAGTTTTCAGTTGTGGAAGGTGATTTGTAAATGAATTGAACAGTAGCAAGAAAGTTCTGAGATCAGGAATTGAGTAGTCTAGCTGTTGGGCCTTTTGTTGAGTTGGGGTTGTTCACTGACTAAAAGGTGTTTTTTTCCCCCCGTTTTGTTTTACTAGGGAGTGGGTGGAAGGGGACCTTCCTCACAGCCATAAAACACAAAGCCAAAAGCACCTGGGGAAGTGGGTGTTGCCTGTGCAGTTCCTTTGAAGGAAAGGTGGTTGTTGTTGTTGTTGTTGTGTGGTTTTTCCTGAAAGTTTGTTTTTTTTTGACTTAGAAATATGTCTTTCAATTAAAAATACATATATACATGTGAGAATTATGGTTCCAGTTTTAAAATCACAGTTGTTTTCTAGACATTACCAGATGATTCTTCAAATGTGGATTTTATGTTTCCTATTTGGACTGTTTATCTCAGCATAGTTATGAGAGTAACTAATTTATTACAGGCAAATTAGAAACTTTGATATTGAATGCCTAAAAGAACACAGCAAAATCATGTACTCTTTTTGTATTGAAATTCAAACTTTGAAAAATCTGTCCTTTTAGAAATAACTTCTTTAACATGTTTCTATTATGAAATATCACATGTATTTATGAAAACTGGAGTAATACAAACGCCATAGAATCAATTTGCTTAAGCTTTAATTATTTTAGCTATTTAGTTATTTTTTAATTGTTTAAATTTCATATTTGATAATTTTTACATATTTGATTAGGGTGCGAGGGGTCAAGGGCTAGAGGAAAATGGGTGAGAAAATGGATGAGACACATTCTCTTTTTGTCCTTCCTTTATCTGGAGGGATAGGAGATGTGAGGGGAGAAGCCACACCCAGTCTCTCAACCATCCCAGGGTCCCCAGTGTGGGGGCATGCTCTGAGTGTCCTGGCTCAAGTCCTTGGGACCCTGCACCGGCGTGGGAGACTCAGAAGAAGCATCAGGCTCCTGGCTTTAGATTGTCACAGCTCTGGCCATTGCAGCCATTTAGGGAGTGAATCAGCAGATGGAAGGTCTTTTTGTCTTTCCTTCCCTCTGTAAAATGTGCCTTTCCAGGGCCTGGCTTGACAGCATAGCGGTTAACATCCTTGCCTTGAATGCGCTGGGACCCCGTATGAGTGCCGGTTCTAATCCCGGCAGCTCCACTTCCCATCCAGCTCCCTGCTTGTGGCCTGGGAAAGCAGCTGAGGACAGCCCAAAGCCTTGGGTTCCTGCACCCGCATGGGAGACCTGGAAGAAGTTCCTGGCTCCTGGCTTCGGATCAGCGTAGCACCTGCCGTTGTCGTCACTTGGGGAGTGAATCATTGGATGGAAGATCTTCCTCTCTGTTTCTGCTCCCCTCTGTATATCTGACTTTGCAATAAAAATAAAATAAATCTTATTACAAAGTTGGATATACACAGAGGAGGAGATATAGAGACGAAGATCTTCCGTCCAATGATTCACTCCGCAAGTGACCGCAATGGCCGGTGCTTGTGCCGATCCGAAGCCAGGAGCCAGGAACTTCTTCCAGGTCTCCCATGCGGGTGCAGGAACCCAAGGCTTTGGGCTGTCCTCAGCTGCTTTCCCAGGCCACAAGCAGGGAGCTGGATGGGAAGTGGAGCTGCCGGGATTAGAACCGGCGCCCATATGGGATCCTGGGGCTTTCAAGGCGAGGACTTTAGCTGCTAGGCCACGCCGCTGGGCCCAAAATAAAATAAATATTAAAAAAAAAAAAAAAAAAAAAGGAAAGGGCTGGCATTCTGGTGCAGCCTCTGCTTGTAACGCTGGCATCCAATGTTGGAATGCCACTTCAAGCCCTGGCTGTTCTGCTCCCAGTCCACCTCCCTGCTAATGGCTAATGTACCTGCAAAAGCAGCAGCAGATGGCTCAAGTGCTTGGGCCTCTGTCACCCGCCTGGGTGGCCGAGATGGAATTCCCGGATTCAACTTGTCTCAAACTCAGATATTGGGGCCACTTGAGGAGTGAACCAACAGGTAGAAGAAGTACTCTGTCATTTTGCTCAAATAAATAAATGCTAAATAAATAAAGAGAAGGTGCCGTGGGTGCAGACTTTAGTGGTGGGCCAGAGGAGGGGGGGCAGGAACGGCAGAGAAGGTTCCATCATCAAGGGGTAAATGGGACTGTCCTGATCGGGAGAGCAGGCGGAGATAGGAGAAAGTTGAGGAGACCGAGGGTGTTGGGTGGCTGTTTATGGCTGGAATTGGGGGTAGCCTGCCCATGTGGTTTGCGCAATAACAGGCTAGGGCTGGAGCAGCCACAGCTGAGCTTCCTGCAGCCTCACTGCCTCCAGCTACTCGGAGCCCTGCAGTTCTTAGGCAAACAGATACCAAGCTGCCCTCCGCTGCCTGGCCATTTCCAGTCCGTGTATTAGACTGCATTAATGCCACCTTGGCAAACACAATGCCCCGTTTACTACTTTCACAACAGCCTTATGTTTATCCAGTCTAGAATTTTATTGCTTATTTTGTGTTTAATCTCTCTGTGGTTCCCTCCCCCGCCCCCACAGCGCCCAATAGAATGTAAACTCCATGAAGATACAAGCCTATGTCTGTTAATTCAACCCTAGATACCCACAGCCACCTGGCTTAGTTCCTGTCACGTAATCAGCTCGTCGTGTTTACTCAGGGAGTGAGTGAATGACGAATGAGGGCCCACCTTGCTGCGCCAGGGACTTTAGACTTGTTTCTACAGTTGTGTGGGAGTGACCTTCTCATCATTTCTATTGTACGATAACTTGCTGACATCTCAGCAGGTGAAGGCACTTCTGAGACTGGCTACTGTCCAAGTGAGATGACAACGAGCCATCTGTACCTAGACAAGTGAACAACACCAGTGTCCCTAAAGAAAGGAGGAGGAGCCATGAGCTTCTTCCGGGTCCCCCATGTATGTGCTGGGGCCGAAAGACTTGGCCATCTTCCTCTGTTTTCTCAAGTCATTAGCAGGGAGCTGGATTGGAGGTGGAGCAGCCAGGACATGAACCAGTGTCCATATGGGATGCCAGCACTTGTCAGTGGAGGTCTAGCGTGTTGAGCCACAATGCCAACTCCTCAAATAAGTTTTTTTTTTTTTTTAAGATTTACTTTGTTTTCATTGGAAAGGCAGATATACAGAGAGGAGGAGAGACGGGAAGGAAGATCTTCATCTGCCGATTCACTCAACAAGCAGCCGCAATGGCTGGAGCTGAACCAATCCGAAGCCAGGAGCCCAGAGCCGCCTCCTGGTCTCCCATGCAGGTGCAGGGTCCTAAGGCTTTGGGCCGTCCTGGACTGCTTTCCCAGGCCACAAGCAGGGAGCTGGATGGGAAACGGGGCCGGCAGGATTAGAACTGGTACCCATATGGGATCCTGGCACATTTAAGGTGAGGACTTTAGCTGCTAGGCTACTGCACTGGACCCCAGATAAATCTTTTTTTTTCTTTTTTACTCTTGTTTTTCCTTTTTTTAAAAATTACTCTTCAGATAAATCTTTTAAAAAAGAGGAAAGACAGATTTAGTGATCACTTGGAAATGAAGGCAAGAAGATGACATCTTGTAGGATGAATAAAGCAAGGGAAAGCTTTTGGGAGTGATGGAAATGTTTATTAGTAGTAGTAATGGGTTTCATGGGTATACATGTGCTTAGAAACGTCAATTTACATACTTTAAATATATGTAGCTTATATATATTGAATATATATAACTCCATTACTCCCTTCAGTTTTATTCATCAAAATCAAATTTTTGAAAGATTTCTTTCGTTTACTTGCAGTGACATCAGCCGTCTTTCCTCTTGTGCCTCACTTCCCACAGGCCCAAAGCTTTAGCCATCATGTGGCAGTGGATTAAGCTTCTCTGCTGCACTGCCTGTCCCTCTCTGTTCACAGTGCATGCTTGTTCATATCCTGAGCTGCAGCCTCCTGCCTCTCCCAGGTAAACTGGCTTCTTACTTGTTTGTTGTTACGTACCTATTTGTATTACTGTAAAGAGAACAGATTTTAAATGTTTCAAGAAGGCAATCATACTCCCCCCTCCATTCTCTTCCCTCCCTCCCCTTCACAGACATCATTTTAGTCCACTCTGTATTTCCAGGCGTAACGTGCCACTATGTGCCGTGCTCACAATGCTTCACACAGCAGAGGGGCAGCCCCTCTCTCCCTCCACACAGTTACAGGTGAGCCTCCCCTGCTCTGTCCTGCACCTACCTGGCTCCCTGGAGGCCTCAGTTCTGCTTCCTGCCCTCAGGCAAGTCCCTGGCACAGGGGAAAAGTGAGTGCGTCAGCAGGGTGGATGGGCAGGGGCTTGGACTTGTAGCACTCTGTCCAGAGTCCTGAGGGCATCAAAGGCCTTGCTGACTCACTGAGATAATGTGAGGTGAAGCAGGAGGAAGCGAGGGACAGTGCAGGGTGGGTGCTGTGGTGAGGGGGTCCAGCCACCTCCCAGGATGCCCACATCCCATCTACTCCAATCCAGCTCGCTGCTAATTCACCTGGGAAAACAGCAGCATGTGGCTCAAGTGCTTGAACCCTTGCACCCACACCGGAGGCTGATCGCGTTCCGGGCTCCAGGCTTCAGCCCGGCCTGGTCTACTGGCGCTGGTGTGGACATCGAACAAACAGAAGATCGTTCCCGGCCAGGTGCAGTGGCCTAGTGGCTAAAGTCTTCACTTTTCCATGCACGACAGGATCCCATGTGGCCACAGGGATGCTATTCCCAACCAGCTCCCTGCTTGTGGCCTGGGAAAGCAGTCAAGGGCGGCCCAAATCCTTGGAACCCTGCACCCACGTGGGAAACCAGGAAGAAGCTCCTGGCTCCTGGCTTCGGATCAGCTCAGGTCTGGGCGCTTGGGGGGTGAACCAGCAGATGAAAGCTCTTTCTTGCTGTATCTCCTCCTCTCTGCATATCTGCCTTCCCAATAAAAATACATTTTAAAAATCTTTAGAAAATTAAAGGAAAGAATTAATAATTTTTAAAAAAGATGAAAAAATGGATCAGTCTTTTGTCAGTTTCTCTTCTTCTCCCCCCCTCGTTTTGCTCTACATTTCCAATAAATTATATATATATGTATATAAAGTTCCCAGAGGAAACAGAAATTTGAACTTCTTTCAAAGGTTCCTGTTTTATTTTTACCATTAAAAAAATACATAGCACCAAACGTCCCTTAAAGCCAGTGACTGGAGGCTGAGAACAGAACAGTTTTGGCCTTGAAGGATGCCAGAATATTCCACACCACAGTGTGCCTTTTGCAGCTGAAGGCCACTGGGACCCACCAGAAACAGATAAAGCCGTAAAAAGCGGGGTGCATGTTTTTCATCAAGGGAATTGACTTTGAAACAGTTGTGTTTTTGTCTCGTACCAAGAAATAAGACTCAGTAACTGTTAACTACCGCAGAAGCAAAGCACAGGATTGTATCTGCAAATCAAACCTTGCCAGACAACCCTGGCCACCCCATTGCTGGTCACCGTCCCTGCTCAGAGGCCCCAAACACTGGCATATAAAGCCGTTCTAAACACTCCTTTGAGCTCCCCCGTGTTAATTTGCCTTCTGTCAGTTTAGATTACAGGACCTTAACTGGAGATTCTAAAATAGGTTAAAGGAAGGTATTTTTCCCTCCTTTTGCAGCACAATAAACCACCAGTCCCCAAATAAGCTACAACAAGGAAACAAACCCACACAGGTGGAGAGGCAGATTCTGTCAGGCGCTGGAAGACGTTGCAGGGCGGTGTTGTAGTGTAATGGGACCAGTTCAAGTCCTGGCTGTTCCACTTCTGATCCAGCTGCCTGCCAGTGGTGCGGAAAAGCAGTGGGAGAATGGCCAAGTCAGACCGTGAACAAACTGTACTCTGATTTCAATTTTCTGTAACTCTGACTTTCAAGTAAAGTAAATGTGTCTTTTTTTTAATATTCATTTTTTAAAAGATTTATTCATTTTTGTTGGAAAGGCAGATATACACAGAAGAGGAGAGACAGAAGAAAATTTTCTGTCCAATGATTCACTCCCCAAGTGTCCACAACAGCTGAGCTGAGCTGATCAGAAGCCAGAAGCCAGGAACCTCTTCCAGGTCTCCCATGCGGGTACAGGGTCTCAAAGCTTTGGGCTGTCCTCGACTGCTTTCCCAGGCCACAAGCAGGGAGCTGGATGGGAAGCAAGGCCACCGGAATTAGAACTGGTGCCCATATGGGATCCTGGCACGTTCAAGGTGAGGACTTTTAGCTACTAGACCACCAAGCCAGGTCCAAGATTCATTTTTATTGGAAAGGCAGTTTTATAGGAGAGAGAGAGAGAAGGATCTTCCATTTACAGGTTCACTTCCATTTGAACCTCTGTTTGGGCTGCCACAGCTGGAGCTGAGCCAATCTGAAGCCATGAGCCAGGAGCTTACTTTTAGTCTTTTATGTGAATACAGGATCCCAAGGCGTTGGGTCATCCCCTACTGCTTTCCTAGGCCACAAGCAGGAAGCTGAATGGGAAGTAACACAGGTGGGACACAAACCGGCACCCATCTTGGATGTTGGCACTTGCAAGGAGAGGATTGGTTAGTCAATTGAGCCTTTGCACCAAGCTCATAAATAAATTTTAGAAAAAAAAAAAAAAAGAAAGAAACAGTGGTAATTTGTTCTACGGATTCATTGCAATCACTGTGAAATCTCCACAAGCTTTAAAAAATTTTTTTAAATTTTATTTTAAAAGGCAGAGAAGCTAATCCTCAACATTCACTCACTGTGTAAGTTGTTGCACCAGCCATGACTCGGCCAGGGCCAAGTTAGCAGTTCAGAACTTCATCTTGTCTGCATTGTGGGTTTTAGGGACCCAAGAACTTGGACATCACCTGCTGTGCATCAGCAGGAAGCCAGAATCAAAGATTGAGCTGGGACTTGAACCCAGACACTCAGAGATGGGATGTGGCCATTCCAATGGATGCCCTACCTGCTTTCCCAAATGCCAAGGCTTTTGTTTTTAATAGAAGCTGACAATTTGATCCCAACATTTATATGAAGTTGGAAAGGTCCTAGCATAACTGGTCTTTGAAGATGATCAGGGCAGGTACTTGGCAAATAGGTTAACTACAGCTTGGGATCTTTGCATTCCACACTGAAATCCCTAGGTTTGAGTCCTGGTCCCACTCCAGTTTCCATTTTCCTATTAACGTGTATACTAGAAGGCCACAGGTGATGGCTTGGTAACCAGGTCCCTGCCCCCAATGTGCACACCTGTATTGCACTCCTGGCTCTTGGCTGCAGCCTGGCCCAGACTTGGCTGCCATTTGGGGAGTGAATCAATGATGGTCAGATTTCCCATTTCTTTTTCTCCCTTTCAAGTAAAATGTTTTTTTTTTTTTAAGATTTACTTTATTTTTATTGCAAAGTCAGATATACTGAGAGGAGGAGAGATAGAGAGGAAGTGGAGCTGCCGGGATTAGAACCAGCGGCCATATGGGATCAAGGCGAGGACCTTAGCCACTAGGCCATGCTGCCAAGCCCTAAAATGTGTTTTTAAACATAAAATTTAACAATTTAAAATATGGGAGCTGACACAATGGCTCAATAAACTAATCCTCCACCTGTAAGTGCCTGTGTTCCATATGGACACAGGTTCAAGTCCTGCCTTCTCCACTTCTGATCTCTATGGCCTGGGAAAGCAACAAAAGTGGCTCAAGAATTTGGGCCCCTGCACCCACATGGGAGGCTCAGGGGAGACTCTTGGTTCTTTGCAACAGATCAGCCTATCTTTTGTGACCTCTTCTCTTTCTGTAAAATATACGTTTTTAAAAAGATTTGTTTATATTTATCTGGAAGAGTTAGAGAGAGACAGGGAGAGATGTTTCCTCCTCCTGTTCACTCTCCTGATGGTTGCATTGGCTGGAGCTGGTCTGATTTGAAGTCAGGAGCTTCTTCCAGGTCTCCTACGTGAGTTCAGGAGCCCAAACACTTGAGTACCCTCCAGTGCTTTCCCAGCATTAGCAGGAACCAAGATCAGAAGTGGAGCAGCTGGGCCTGGCACAATAGCCTAGTGGCTAAAGTCTTCACTTTGCACTCACCAGGATCCTATATGAGAGTCGGTTCACATCCTGATGGCCCCTCGCTTCCCATCCAGCTCCCTGCTTGTGGCCTGGGGAAGCAGTAGAGAATGGTCCAAAGCCTTGGGACCCTGCACCCATGTGGGAAACCCAGAAGAAGCTCCTGACATTGGATCGGCACAACTCTGCCCATTGCGGCCACTTGGGGAGTGAATCAGTAGATGGAAGAACTCCCTCTCTGCCTCTCCTCTTCTCTGTATGTCTGACTTTGCAATAAAAATAAAAACAAATAAATCTTTAAAAAAATGGAGCAGCTGGGACTTGAATCAGTGCCCTTATGGCATGCCAGTGCCACAGGCAGAAGTTTAACGTACTGCACTACACCATCGGTCCTAAGAATAGTTTTAATAGCTTTGAAGCAATTAATGATAAGTAAATAATAAACTAAAACCTTTACCTTACACCATGCACAAAAGTAAGATGACAAATAGACCTAAATGTAAAGAAAAACTGTAAACCTGACTTATTTAGGTAAAGCCTTCTGTTATGACCCTACAAAATGTAAGCCCATAAAAGGCAGTTTTGATAAAATGGAATGAGTTAACACCAGTCATCCGAAACCATCCTAAGGAAACATGATGAGGGACACATTTGAACTGTTGAGAGACAAAATTGCAATGTTAGATTTTCTTGTTGATTTTCTTTCTTTCTTATTTTTTTTTTTTTAAGATTTATTATTATTGGAAAGCCGGATATACAGAGAGGAGGAGAGACAGAGAGGAAGATCTTCCATCCGATGTTTCACTCCCCAAGTGAGCCGCAAAGGGCCGGTGTGCGCTGATCCGATGCCAGGAACCAGGAACCTCCTCCGGGTCTCCCACACGGGTGCAGGGTCCCAAAGCTTTGGGCCGTCCTCGACTGCTTTCCCAGGCCACAAGCAGGGAGCTGGATGGGAAGTGGAGCAGCTGGGATTAGAACCGGCGCCCATATGGGATCCCGGCGCATTCAAGGTAAGGACTTTTAGCCGCTAGGCCACGCCGCCAGGCCCTCTTGTTGATTTTCAAATCAAACACCTCATTCTATCACGTGGAGTGAGTGTTGTTGAGGGCTGAACGGAGGGAGTTGGTTAGTGGAAAGGAAAGGGCAGAGGGAAGTAGCGCATAGAGCAGGTGAGTCATTCCAAAGCTGCATTCCCAAGACGGGTCAACGTGGACTTCCCTATGACGCTTGGAAACACTGACTGACTGGCTTGGGGACTGAACTGCTCCTGGACTCCCCGGGCTTCTCCCAAGGCCAAATCAACAAACCTGGCTTGAGTCTGCTGATGTGGAACATTGATAAGCACAGTACTGTTTTGGTTTGTTCTGTTGGGCCTCGTAGGCACTCAATCCAAAGCAATGCCCTCCTGGAGTTGTATTTAGCAGCAGGCAGAACCCCAGCTACATCAGGTGCTGGAGAACCTACCAGAATTGTGGCCAATTTGGAATGAGCTTTTATTGTAATAGAGAAGAAGCAACCAGGGGTTTCTAAAGAGGTCTTGCCTTGGCTTTCTTTCTCTGCCCCCTCCCCGCCTTTTTTTAAATAAGATTTATTTATTTAGGGAGCAGCATGGTGGTACAGCAGGCTAGTTCCCTACCCTGTGGCACCAGCATCCCATCTGGGTGCTGTCATGTCCCAGCTGCTCCACTTCCATACAGCTCCCTGCTTATGGCCTGGGAAAACAGCAAAGGATGGCCCAACTCATTGGAACCCCGTACTCACATGGGAGACCTGGAAGAAGCTACTGCTTTAGATCAGCTCAGCTCTGACCATTGTGACCATTAGGGGAGTGAACCAGCCAATGGAAGATCTTCTTCCTCTTTATAAAAATTCTAAAATTTTTGATGATGCATGCTTAATTGATCAGGGTTAGAAGGATGGAGGTTAGGGAAAAGCAGATGTGATCATTGTTTCCAAATTTTCTATTTCTTCCTATTTCTGGGGGAAAGACAAAGATATGAGGGGAGAAGCCATACACAGCCTCCCAACCTCCCCAATACCTGGGTTTGGGGAACGGCCACCCAATGTCATCCCAGGGTGTTACTGTGGTGCCAAGGGTTCTGCTCAAGTGGTTTGAATAGTTCTGAAATGCCGCCGATCTCACTGATCCAAGGATGAGGAAATCCTTCCGACGTCCACTGGCTGATATTGTCAACCTTAGAGTCTCCATTTGCTGTTCTTCTTCCTCTGCTCTGGTACCAGCTGTCCTGCACAGGCCCCAATGGGCTGCCATGTCCTCCATGTGCATCCGGCCTGCGTCCACTGTTCTGTTCTTTCCACTAAGGAGTATGCTCTGAGTTACCCGACCCAGGCCATGCCAGACCCTCTGCATGTGGGACTCATGGATCAGACACCCACCGTGCAGGCAGGCCCAAGGACACCCCCATCCCCGCTGCCAGGGTTCATGGAAAAGATCTTTCTAACTCGCCTTTTTCTGTTAAAAAAAAAAAATTCTTTCAAACTCTGAAAGGCAGAGTTACAGAGAAAGAGAGAGATATCTTTCATCTACTGGTTTATGCCCCAAATGACTATGATGGCCAGAGCTAAGCTGGTCTGAAGCCAGGAGCTTCTTCTGGGTCTCCCACATGTGTTGCTTGGGAAAGCAGTTGAGCCGTTCTTAGCTGTCTTCCAGGCATGTTAACGGAGCTGGATCAGAAGTGGAGCAGTTGGGACTCAAACCAGAGTCTACATGGGTGCCAATGCAGGCAGCGGTCCAACCTGCTGTGCCATAGTGCTGACACCCTGCAGACAAAACTTTGATCTGTCAAAAGCCTTTGTTTTATTTATTGAGAGAGAGAAAGATCTTCCATCTGTGGGTTCATTCTTCAAATGCCTGCAGCAGCTGACTCAAGAACTTGGCTCCTTGTCTTCTGTCTGTCAGAGTGCACATCAGAAGGAAGCTAGGTTGGCACTGTAGGTGGGACTGGCAGAACGGGAGGCAGTTCAGTCCTCTCCACGATGCCACCTGTCCCCAGATGTTCGTTCTTACATCAGGAGTAGCATAAAATATCGGCACACGTTCATAATTAGTTTGAAAGATTTTTAAGCACTTCCGATCCCTGGATATCTCTTGGCGTGTGTGCACCAGGAGACACGAACAAGAATGCTTATAAATGCGTATGTCTTGGATACAGATGAGCAGAAAAGTTGGGATGGGAGGTGGAGAGAGGAATGCTAAGAACTCTGGTAAAGCTTCTTGCCCGACATGGTTGGAGTCATTCCTTAAACTCTGTGCACATATCATATGAATTATTAATATAACCATTTAGAGTTGTTTTAAAGACTTCTTGCTGCTATGAGGAAGTAGAATAAGAGGTAGGGCGGGAGAATGCTGAGTCCATTGGGTGTGGGAAGTTTACGGTGCCCAAGGTCAATGCCCATCCCTTTGTCACGTGCTAGGCCACCGGCTGGCTGCTGACCGTGAGTAAGTGAGTGGCACTCACTCTCCTGCGGCCAGCAGGGGCACCTGCCTGGTGAGGAATGTGAGACGAGAGTAGCAGAAGGCGAAGTGCCCTTCAGACCACTCTTAGGGCTGCCCAGGTGGAGAGTGGTCTTTGCTTCTAGTTCACTCTGAAGCCTTGACGAAGATTCTTTGGTTTGGCCAAACTTCAGTTCTGGACCTTCTCGCTTTGCAAATTCCATCTGTGTTCTTCCTTGCACAGAGTATAAAACTTGTAAAATCCGGTTGTAACCAAGATGCTGCTGAATCAGTTCAGCTAGAGTGTCCCCCCAGCCCGTGTCCACCCCGCCTCATCCTTGATACCGGCCTCATGCTTGATACCGGCCCAACTCCCTCAGCCTCCACCCAGGTCATGTCTGCTCACCCCCGCCTGTCTGCAGCAAGACTCCTGCCCCGGTCGTTTTACCCACAATCCCTCTCCCTCCTGATGTCTCCTGCCAGTAATTTTCCATCCCTGTGACCGGCAGTGATTGCCACTTCCCCTTCTGAAAGCGGCACTCCCTCCCACTGCGGCCCTCTGCTGTCTAGAGCTCTGTATCTGTCAGGAAGTCCTGAATAAGTCTCCTGTGCTTCAGCAGGTGTCAGGGGGTCGTTTTTAATCATTCACTTAAAATTTAGTTACCTGGAAGGCAGAGTCACAAAGGAGACGAAAAGACAGATCTTCCATCTGCTGGTTCAATCCTGAAATGGCGACAGCAGCCCGGGCTGGGCCAGTCTGAAACTAAGAGCCAGGGTCTCCATCCAGGTCTTCTATACGGGTGACAGGGGACCAAGTACTTGGGCCATCCTCTGCTGTTTTCCTAGGCGCTTTAGCAGAAATGGAGCAGGCAGGACCCGAACCAGTAGTCATATGAAATGCATGCCTTGGCTTAAGCTGCTCTGCCACAATGCCAGGCCACCAGCTTACTCAGTTGTGTTAGCCCACAGGTTGTTTTTTCTACTTGGCACAAAGGCTTGTGGTATCCTTGAAGATATGCAGCATTTCCCACAGGTGTGTGGACAGCAGAGGTGTGAGTGTCCAGGGAAATGATTCATAAGGGAGAGAGGTGGGGCTGAGAAATGGAAGTGATCTTGCTATGGTTTAGAGAGGACCCCCCCTGCACACCCCAAGCTTTAGAAAGGTCTTTTGCCCCTAGCTGGATTCCCTTGCAAGTACCTCACAGCCTGCAGGACTTGCCTTAAACTTGCCACTGCGCTAAGCCGCAACTGCGTGATACGGGGTCTCCTGCCCCCTAGTGGCTACTAGGGGGGATTCTTCCCATTCCCATGAGCGAAACAACAGTGCGAAGGATGGATGCTTGGCTTAGCGGGGTCCCATTCACATCTTACCCGAAAAGCACGTAGGCATGTAAGGATACAAGTGTTCATCTTTTATGTGTCTGCTTTTACAGCATTCCTGCATTCCAGAAGGAAAGCCCACAGAGCAGTGGTGTAAAGGAAAATAAATTTGGTCAGATTTTCACTATTTTCAGATTCCTTCTTCTTTCCTTTTTTTAAAGATTTATTTTTATTGCAAAGTCAGATATATACAGAGAGGAGCAGAGACAGAGAGGAAGATCTTGCGTCCGATGATTCACTCACTCCCCAAGTGACCGCAATGGCCGGTGCTGCGCCGATCTGAAGCCAGGAGCCAGGAACCTCCTCCAGGTCTCCCACGCGGGTGCAAGGTCCCAAGACTCTGGGCCGTCCTCGACTGCTTTCCCAGGCCACAGGCAGGGAGCTGGATGGGAAGTGGAGCTGCTGGGATTAGAACAGGTACCCATATGGGATCCCAGCACGTTCAAGGTGAGGACTTCAACTGTTAGGCCATTGAGCTGGGCCCAAATTTTTTTAATCTTAGTGAAATGTACATAAACAATCTCTAATGCACAGCTCAGTGGCGTGAGGCGCATTCCTATTATTGTGAATGTGCTCTTTATCATCATGCACCTCCAGGAGTTTATCACCTTCCTCAGTTGAAACTGACCAGGAGGCCCGAAGCCCTCCAGGCCCTGCTACCTGCCATTCTACTTTCCGTCTCTGAATTTAACTACCCTGGGTACAAGAGCAGTCATTTCTAAAAAAAAAAAAAAAAAAAAAAAAAAAAAAAAAAAAAAATCAAGAAAAGAATGGACTTTTTCTAATATTTACTTACACTTTGAATAGCATAGGTTACCCATGTCTGAATAACTAGTTCAGAAAACAGTCTATGATACAATAGAAATTGAGATTTAGTAGCAACAGGTACCTATAGGGGCCCGGCACGGTAGCCTAGCAGCTAAAGTCCTTGTCTCACACACCCATATGCATATTAGTTCATGTCCTGGCAGCTCCACTTCCCATCCAGCTCCCTGCCTGTGGCCTGGGAAAG
This sequence comes from Ochotona princeps, assembly GCF_030435755.1. Taxonomy (NCBI): domain Eukaryota; kingdom Metazoa; phylum Chordata; class Mammalia; order Lagomorpha; family Ochotonidae; genus Ochotona; species Ochotona princeps. The sequence goes on along the minus strand of NC_080848.1, from coordinate 47,244,890 downwards.
CAGTGGAGGACGGCCCAAAGCCTTGGGACCCTGCACCCAGGTGGGAGACTTGGAGGAGACTGCTGTCTCCGGCCTTCGGATCGGCGCAGCACCGGCCGTTGCGGCTCACTTGGGGAGTGAATCATCGGACGGAAGATCTTCCTCTCTGTCTCTTCTCCTCTCTGTATATCTGACTTTCCAATAAAAAACAAAATAAATATTTTTTTTAAAAAAATATGTACCCAAGGTCATAGATGCCGTTAAAAGGAAAAGTATCCGAGATAATGGGAATATTTTCCAATCAAAAGCCCAAATAATATCGAATAACGGATGTCTGAGTGTGTTTTGTGTCTGTTGCTTTCTTTCTCATTTCTGACATGTTTTCTTTTTTATCTTAACTTGGCATGTGCGTATCATTGTCACTCAGGTAGTTTCATTTTGTTTTATTTGGAAGAGTTATAAATGAAGGAGGAGAGACACAGAGGCAGGAAGCACACACACACGAACAGAGTGAGCGAAAACACTAGCTTCCATCAGCTCACTCACTCTCGAAATGCGGCAGTGCCTGGGACTTGGCCAAGCTGAAGTCAGAATCCCGGAACTCCTTTCAGATCTCCCCTGTGGACGGCAGGATCCTAAGCACTTGGGCCGCTGTCCGCTGCTTTCCCAGGAATATTAGTAGGGAGCTGGATCAGAAGTGGGGCAGCTGGGAATCAAACTGGATCGTATGGAACGCTGGCATTGCAGGCTGCAGCTTAACGTGCCGCACCACAATGCCCGCCCCCTCAGAAATAATTTGTTTAGGGCCCGGCGGTGTGGCCTAGCGGCTAAAGTCCTCGCCTTGAACGCCCCGGGATCCCATATGGGTGCCGGTTCTAATCCCGGCAGCTCCGCTTCCCATCTGGCTCCCTGCTTGTGGCCTGGGAAAGCAGTTGAGGACGGCCCAATGCATTGGGACCCTGCACCCCCATGAGAGACCTGGAAGAGGTTCCAGGTTCCCGGCATCAGATCGGCGCACCGGCCCATTGCGGCTGACTTGGGGAGTGAATCATCGGACGGAGGATCCTCCTCTCTGTCTCTCCTCCTCTGTGTATATCTGGCTGTAATAAAATCAATAAATCTTTAAAAATAATAACAATAATAAATATGTAAATAAATAAATACCCTCTTCTTTCATTGTGAAATTTCAGACATTTCTGGAATTTGGCCAGATGTGCACATCTTTATATATCTTTAAACAAATTTCTGAAAGATTTATTTATTTTATTACAGCCAGAAATACAGAGAGGAGGAGAGACAGAGAGGAAGATCTTCCGTCCGATGATTCACTCCCCAAGTCAGCCGCAACGGGCTGATGCGCGCCGATCCGAAGTCGGGAACCCGGAACCCCCTCCCCCGGGTCTCCCACGCAGGTGCAGTGTCCCAATGCATTGGGCCGTCCTCAACCGCTTTCCCAGGCCACAAGCAGGGAGCTGGATGGGAAGTGGAGCCGCCGGGACCAGAACCGGCGCCCATATGGGATCCCGGGGCTTCCAAGGCGAGGACCTTAGCCGCTAGGCCACGCCGCCGGCCCTACATATTTATTATTAAAAGGCAGATTTACAGAGAGGAGAGACAGAAATATCTTTCATTTGCTGATTCACTCCTTAATTGCGAGCTGGAGTTGAGCTAATCTGAAGCCAGGGGCTTTGTCTGGGTCTCCCACATGGGTGCAAGGTCTCAGGGCTTTGAGCCATCCTCTACAGCTTTCCCAGCTGCCACAAGCAGGAAGCTACATGGAAAGCGTAGCAGCTGGGATGTGAACCTGTGACCATATGGGATTCCAGCACATACAAGGTGAGGTTTTAGCCACTAGGCTATTGTGCTGGGTCCTACTTTTTTTTTTTTTTTTTTTTTTTTTTTTAAGATTCGTGAAATTGAAATTCTGTTTCAGTAGGTGGCAATAGAGATTGGCTGGTTCACTCGCCCAAATGACTGCAACAGTCAGGTCTGGGCCAAGCTGAAGCCTGGAGCTAGGAACTCCAGCCAGGTCTCTCATGGTCGGTGTGGAGGCCCGAGGACTCGGACTGTCTATCTGCTGCCTTCCCAGGTACAGTAGCAGGGAGCTGGATGGGAAGAAGAACAACCTGGACTCACACAAGCATTCCAGTATGGGATGTCCGTGTTGGCAAGTGGCCACTTAAAATGCTGTGCCACAATGCCAGTCTTTTAGTCGATGGACGTTACGTCATTACACTTGTTTGAGGTAGAGAAAAAAACTGAGTGAAATCACTGCAAACCCATAGCTCAAGAAGGTGGTTATTTAGGCATAGGCCGGGGCAGACTTTTTGGCACACTGAGTTAAGCTATCTTCTATAAGGCCGGCATCCTGTATTGGATTGCCAGTGTGAGTCCTGGAAAGCAGCAGAAGATGGTCCAGGAAGCCGGGCCTCTGTTACTCACGTGGGAGACATGGATAGGGCCCTGGGTTCCGCTGGACCAGGCCTGGCCACCGCAGCCATTTGGAAATTATACCAATTCTCTCTCTCTCAGTCTCTGCTTTGCTATCACTCTATCTTTCAAATATTTTTTAATTGAAAAAGCAAGGCATATATCTAAAGGTTTATTTATCTTTATTGGAAAGTCAGAAATACAGAGAGGAAGAGAGACAGGGAGGAAGATCTTCTGTTCACTGATTCACTCCCCAAGTGACCACAACAGCCAGAGCTCAGGTGATCAGAAGCTAGGAGCCAGGAGCCTCTTCTGGGTCTCCCACGCGGGTGCAGGATCCCAAGGCTTTGGGCTGTCCTCCACTGCTTTCCCAGGCCACAAGCAGGGAGCTGGAAGCAGGGCAGCCAGAACGCAAACCTTGGCTAATCCTTCCATTGCAAGCACAAGATCCCATAAGGGTACTGGCTGCTCCAATCCAGCTCCCTCCTTGTGGTATGGGAAAGCAGTGGAAGATGGTCGGTCCAAGGTCTGGGGCCCTGCACCTGCATAGAAGATCTGGAGGAGGCTCTTTGCTCCTGGCTTTGGATTGGCACTGTTGCAGCCATTTGGGCACTGAGCCAGCATATGGAACTTTCTGTCTCTCCTTCTCTCCGTAAATCTGCCTTTCCAATAAAAATTAATTTTTAAACCTAAAAAAAAATAGTTCTTACAAAAACAGTGCTCATTTATGACCTAGAAATTCCTCAACTGCTTACCCAGGCCACAAGCAGGGAGCTGGATGGGAAATGGAGCTGCCGGGATTAGAACCGGTGCCCATATGGGATCCCAGCATGTTCAAGGCGAGGACTTTAGCCACTAGGCCACGCCGCCAGGCCCTATGACCCAGAAATTCCACTCCTCTATACCAAGGAGAAGAATCTACAGAAACACCTGTGCACAGATGTCCGTGTAAAAAACAGCTTTATCTATTAGGGCCACAAGTTGGAAACCGGCAAAGAAACTTGGATATATTCATCAACCAAATATCACAGCAGTGAAACTCCCTCAGCACAACAGCAGGAGTTCTCAAACATGTGCTGACCGGAGGATGTCATCTCCAACAACATTCCTGATGTTTCTAAGTGTCGTTCAAGAACAGACAAAAAAGGGCCTGGCGCAGTAGCCTAGCAGCTAAAATCCTTGCCTTGCCTGCATTGGGATCCCATGTGGGCACTGGTTCTAATCCCGGTGGCCCCGCTTCCCATCCAGCTCCCTGCTTGTGGCCTGGGAAAGCAGTGGAGGACGGCCCAAAGCCTTGGGACCCTGCACCCATGTGGGAGACCCAGAGGAGGCTCCTGGCTCCTGGCTTTGGATTGGCACAGCTTCAGCCATTGCGGTCACTTGGGGAGTGAATCAGCAGAGGGAAGATCTTCCTCTCTGTCTCTCCTCCTCTCTGTATATCTTTCTAAAAAAAAAAAAGAAAGGAAAAGAAAGAAAGAAAGAGAAAGAAAGGACAAAACGGGGCAGCACTGTGGCACAGCGGGCTAAGCCATCGTCTGTGAAGCTGGCGTTCCAGTCTGAGTCCCAGCTGTTCTGTTTGTGATCCAGCTCCCTGCTAACACATCTGGAAAAGCAGCAGAAGACGGCCCGCATGTCTGATCCGCTGCCACCCGCGTGACAGAGTCGGATGGGCTTCTAGGCTCCTGTTTCTGCCTGACCTAGCTTGGCTGCTGTGGTGGTTTGGACAGTGAGCCAGCCAATGGAAGATTTCTCTCTCTCTCTCTCTCTCTGTCTCTGTCTCTGTCTCTCTCCCTTTCTTTCTCTCTCTGCCCCTCTCTGTAACTCTGCCTTGAAACAAGTAAATCTTAGGAAAAATAAAAAGGTGAAACCAAACCAGGGAACTGGTGGTGGTTACATAACTATATATTTAAGACATGTGCACTTTGCTGTAAACACTAAGTCCAATGAAAAAAATGGAAAAAAAAATGATTTCCTAGAAAATTTCAAGAACAGTGGAAATTCCATATAAATGTCAAATGGATACAGATAGAGCCACCCTCCCTAGGAAATGCAGTCATTGGTATCTGGTCTGTTACCATCTCCTCCCCAAATGGCAAAGCAAATGAACTATGCATGTAATTCAGTCATCTATAAAACTAAGAGGAATAACATAGGGAATTGCTTAAAAAAAAAAAATTGTAATTAAAGTAGAAAAAAACGTGGAAAATTTTTTTTCTTGGAATCTATTAATCAAAAAGAGCAACTGTTTAGGCCTAGGCAATCATCACCGAGATTTTTGTGTTAAAGCTTTGGAGTTGGATCGAGGGACTCCATGCTCATGGAACTGAACGTGGTTCGTTCGTGTAGGTCATCAACATTACATCCAAATCAGCCAGCCATCGGTATCCTTAGGATGCTTGTTTTACGATATGACAGCAAGTACCAAGTTTACACAGCAGGTGCAGCAGGTGCGGGCTGGCTTGGCCCACATCAGCACACTCCGGGCACAGGACAGTGTCAACAAGGCAGGGTAATGTCTGCATCCTGGACCCGAGGCTGCTATGGCCACCCCCTTCCCCGCTGTGAGAGTCATCAGGCCTGCCCCAAGCCTCAGAGGCACGATACAGGAGCCCCCTAGGATTCTGAGGGGGTGCTTCGCATGGGTCAATCGGGGTTCAGGCTGTGCGACGCGCGGTCCCGTTAGACCCGTGGGCCGGCGCGGGGCAGGTGCAGGACCCTGAGGGCCGGGGCAACCCCACGCAGCGCCTCCTGGGCCTGCGGGTTGGCGGGCGGCGGGGGCGCGCGCGGGGCGCCGGGGACGCGCGTCGCTGCGAGGCCTGCGCGCCAGGCTGCGGGAGCCATGCGGCGGGCAAGGAGCTCCGCGGCCGCCGCTCCGCGCGGGCAGAAACGGTCGGGCCCCTCCAGCGGGCCCGGAGCCGCCGCCGCCTCGACCTCCAACGACCACCGCCCACGGCGCTCCGCGAGCCAGGGCAGCAGCGGCAAGAGCCAGGCGGCCAAGAAGCAGCCGTCGGCGAGGCGGGGGCCGAGGCGCTCTCCGCCGCGGGCCCAGGAGGCGGGCCCCGAGCAGCAGCCGGCCGAACCGGCGCTGCCGCTGTCGTCGTCGCCGTCGCCGCCCCCGACCCCGGCGACCCAGACGTCCTCGGTGTCCACGCTGGACCTGGGCGAGCAGCGGGAGCGCTGGGAGACGTTCCAGAAGCGGCAGCGGCTGAGCTTCGAGGGCGCCGCCAAGCTCCTGCTGGACACCTTGTGAGTGCGGGCCGGGGCCGGCGATGGGCACCGCGCGGACGCCCACCCGCGCAGCCGGGGGGCCCGGGTGGGTGGCACCGGGTGGGGGCCCCGTGGCACGGTTGGATCGCGCGCCTGCCACGTAACGGAGCCGCCGCGGCCGCCGCGTGAAGCCCGGTGGGCGCTGGCCTCGGCCCGCGTAGGTTCGAAAGGGACGGCGTGGGCGGCCCGGGGTCCGGAGTTGGGGGGCGCTGGGGGACCCCCGAGCTTGTCTGAGAAAGCGCGCGCATCCGCGCATCCGCGCGCCGCCGCCGGCCCGCCAGGCCCGACACACAAAGGGGCTTTTGCTTGGCCACCGGCGCGGTGGTGCCTGTTGTCCCGTGGCTCGCACGACTTTCCCTCCTCCCGTGTGTGCGTCTTTGTTGGTTTTGCACGTGGGTCTGTGGTGTTTTGTTTTTATTATTATTATTCACATTTTCTGAGGTGCTGGTGGGGGCTGGGGAGGGGGTGCGGTCGATGGAGGGGGTAGCTTGGGGGTAGGAGCTCCCGACAGTTTTTGGTAACCTTCCCCACCAGGATCCCTTGTCATTGTTACCGGCGCTGGCGGGGCGGGAACAGGACCGGGGATGTGTTGAGGGAACCCCGGGAGATGGAGCTTGGGACGCTCCCCCCAATGGCAGTGAGTGTGTTTGGAGGGGTGAGGCTCCCCCTTTTCGCTTTCCCCCAAGATGACCGGAGAGCGGTTCAGGCGAAAGCCTTGAACTGGCTTCGGTACCCCCCTCCACACCACCACGCCTCCCTCATGGGGTCCGCAGCCCCCGGAAATACCTCAAACATCCATCACAGTCCCTCTCGATTATTTGAGGAGTTGTAACGGTTAAAAACGCCAGGGAAAAAGTTGAACAACATACCAGCACCACCAGAGGATCCTTACAGTTTCGTAACAAATCTGAGAATCACGGTTTTTCTGGAACAAAACAGCGCGCTTTGTCCTTGTCCCAGAAGGCGTTTCTCTTATTTAGGATGGGTCTTCTCCGAGACCGGATCCTGAGTTTTCGTGTGTACGTTTTATTTTTTGCATTTTATCACTTCAGAGTCTACTCTGAACTTTTAGAAAGCCATTCATCCAACCAACATTAAAAAAAATATGTATTCATGATCCTGCCAGCCACTTGCTGCTGGGTATGGGGGGGTGAAAATAATAATAATAATAAAAGAAAGATCTCTAGAAATGCCAAATTGAAGTTAATTTCTTTTACCTTAAAACTGATACATGGCCAAGAAAAAGACTTTCAAATAGTTGACATTTAAAAAAAAAAAAACAGGTCGTCTATATTTTTTAACCCAGGTTAATTGGCATCAATTGGGACTTTTCTCCATCCCCTGCACTCCAGTCTATTAAATTATGTATAGAAAGTGTCATTTGTATTAAACTTGTTGTATAAAAATGTTTTGGGGAGCATATACATAAATAGTTCCTGGGATCCCTCTTGATCTAAAGCTGCAGGATGCTGTCAGATGGGATATTTGAGGTTTTATAGCCAGCACTTCCTTGTACATGCAAAGAAAGAAACATAACTGCTTTTTAAAGAGACGTGGAAAAGCAGTCAGTCTTTTTTTTTTTTTTTTTTTTTAGCATTCAGTCTTAATTAAATAAAAGACTACAATGAGCTGTTTTTCTGTATCGACAGCTCCGTGAGGCACAGTGCTGTGTGTTTTCATGCAGTGTGGGTGAGAATGTTCAGTCCTTTGGCAAAGCAAGTCAGTTTTCAAGTCTTGTCATCCAGTGATGGTCCCTGTACATTTTTTTAAAAAGATTTTATTTATTTCCATTGGAAAGTCAGATATACAGGGAGGAGGAGGAGAGACAGAGAGGAAAATCTTCCCTCCATTGATTCATTCCCCAGGTGGCCACAGTGGCCGGAGCTGAGCTGATCTGAAGCCAGGAGCCTCCTCTGGGTCTCTCACACAGGTACAGGGTCCCAAGGCTTTGGGCTGTCCTCAACTGCTTTCCCAGGCCACAAACAGGGAGCTGGATGGGAAGTGGGGCCGGTGGGATTAGAACCAGCGCCCATATGGGATCCTGGCACGTGCAAGGTGAGGAATTTAGCCACTAGGATACAGCGTCCGGTCTTCACATTTTAAAACGATGATAGTTATTTAGTGTGTGTGTGTGTGTGTGTGTGTAGTCACATGAAGAAATGTGCCGCTGCGAACGGTTTCAGGGCTATTGGAGTCTTCCCAGCTTTCTCCAAGGGCTTTCCTCAAGTGCCACGCTGGGGACCCTGCTTTTCCCTGAGCAGCCTGTAGCACCTGCCATCATAATTGCAGTGGAATATGTGAGGAATTTGGTGGCTGCTTGGGGGTCTGCCGCGTTTGGTGTCTGATTGATCACAGTCTCCTTGGTGCCTGAACTCATGAACAGTTGTTCGTCGTATTTGGTGGTAGGGTGCGGTTAAGAACCTCCTCTTCTTGTCACTTTACTTTTTTGCAAATTTTGGGAATGTTTTATCCTTTCACAAAGATTAAGAAGTGGGCGGTCGCTGGGTTGGTGACGGTGGGTAGAAAGGGGGTCTTCTTAAACAAAGAGAGGCATTAAATCTATTCTTTGGTAAACTTGATGTTGTCGCTACCCTAACCCACTCCTTGCCCCCAAAGCATGAATCTGGGCTTTGTCCTTAAAGAAGACATCCTGCCTCTTTGCTAAACAAAGAGACAAAGGGGGAGCCGGGCTATCCAGACTCAGACATTCTGACCATTTTTTCTGATTTTGGCTACATTCAGCGAATACCAGGGCCTGGTGAAGCACACGGGAGGTTGCCACTGTGGAGCCGTCCGTTTTGAAGTTTGGGCCTCGGCGGACCTGCACATCTTTGACTGCAAGTGAGTCTTTTTGTTTGTTTGTTTGTTTAAATACAGGGTCGGCTCACACCGCGCTTTAAAGGGGATGCTTACAACCCATCTGGGGAGTTTCATTGTAGAGGAAACAGCTCTGGCGGGGAGCTGGTGGTGGTGGAAGCCCGGTGCTGATTTACAAAAGGGCTCATT